>NC_142814.1:10816704-10935937 GCF_049724085.1 Artemia sp. Qi Xiang Cuo
AAAATTCTGTGTACTATGCTCGATATGCTAAAACATAATGAAAATTGAATTGTAGTGCATGAACATTTTATACAGTTTTTCAAGGACGAATATAAAACGGATGTTGAGTTATATAATTTCGTGCGTGCTCCCAAAACATGTCTGACCACTTTATATCATACCAGTTTTTTTTTTAAGAATGTACACGTGAATTCATGACGTACATTCATTGTGCAATTGACAACAAAAATAGAAAAAACCTGTTTGCTTTAAATTATATTATTACGACTAAACTCTCAAAACATGCTTGACTACATTATACATTGCCAAGTTTAAAAAACATCGACTTTAGTTTCATAACATGCATTATAGTGTGCCAACTTTTTAAAATATTCATGCGTGAATGTAGTGTCTCAGCCATGGCTTTTCCTTGCGCAATTCATGTGTAATTGCATGTAGGTTTTCAATCTATTACACTTTTGACAATATTCTTGTAGGGTTCTTGTGTAATTCCATGTGTATTTCGGAGTGCCTATTAGCACACTACTAAGGAAAAAACTAAAGTGAGATGGGCCGAACATTTTGAGAACTTGCTTAACCGAGATAGAGTTGCAGGAAAAAATATAGAGGAAAATGAAAAAGTTTGCAATACCTTGGATGTGAAGAAAGATTTGTTTTGTGAGGAGGAATTAGCAACAGTATTAAAAGGATTAAAGAGTAATAAGGCTCCGGGTGCTGATAGGGCGGTAAATGAGTTTCTTAAATATGGTGGCTCTGAGGCCAGAAATAAGTTACTGAAGATTATTAATATGATTTTTGAAAAAGGGGAAGTACCTAACAATTTTAGGAAAACCTTAATTAAGCCACTTTATAAGAAAGGTGATGAAAATGAGTGTAGTAATTATCGAGGCATTAGCCTGGTCTCTGTAGGTAGCAAATTACTTAGTATTATGATACTTTTTAGATTGAGACATGCCGTAGACAAAGTTTTAAGAGAAGAGCAGTGCGGTTTTAGAAAAGGTAGAGGATGTGTCGACCAAATTTTCACTCTAAGGCTAATAATTGAGAGGTGCCTGAGTTTTCAAACACCTTTTGTCCTCAGTCTTATTGATTATGAGTAAGCGTTCAACTTTGTTGATAGAAGGATTTTATTAAAGGATTAATCCTTGTCTGTTATTCCAGACAAATACATTAAAGTGATTAGTGCTATGTACGAGAATAACACTGCTACGGTTAAGGTAGGAAATGAGGTTAGCAGCTGGTTTTGTATTAAATCAGGAGTTAAGCAGGGTTGTGTTCTATCCCCCTTTATATGGATTATTTTGATGGACACGTTTTAAGGAGCACAGGAAAGGCAATGGGAGACCAAGGAATCAAATGGGGAGGAAAAAGTCTCCTGGACTTGGATTATGCTGATGATTTAAGCATCCTAGATGAAACTGTGGGCAAAATGAATGAAGTTTTAGAGGTTTTGCCAGTTCAGGGTGCTAGAATTGGTTTGAAAATTAATGTTAGGAAGACTAAGTCACTAAGGCTAGGAATAAGCGAAGATGAAAAGGTGACGTTGGGTAATGAAAAGATTGATCAGGTGGGCAGCTTCACTTACCTTGGTAGTATTATTAGTAAAGATGGTGGGAGCAGTGAAGATGGTAAAAATAGAATAGCCAAGGCTCAGGTTTTTTTTTCGCAGTTAAAAAAAGTCTGGAAGAATTGGAAAATAAGTCTGCAAATCGAGACTAGAATATTAGAAGCTACAGTGATGAAAGTAGTCAAATTTGGTTCTGAAGAAAAGACACTCCGAAAAGCGGATGAAGATTTGCTAGATGTTTTCCAGAGAAATTGCTTAAGGATTGTTCTGGGTACCCGGCTGACTGACCGTATTTCAAATAATAGGCTATACGAAAAATGTGGTTCAATACCGCTCTCTAGGGCTATAATGAAAGAAAGGTTGAGGTGGTTAGGGCACGTTGTGCGGATGAAGTATGACAGATTGCCGAAGATTGTTCTTTTCGGCCAACCGTCCAGGGCTAAACGGAAAGCAGGTCGTCCCCGTCTGGGGTGGGAGGACGTCATAAAGAAAGATTTAAAGGAAATGGGAACTTCGTGGGCGGGTGTAAAAAGGGAGGCTTTGAATAGATTGGGGTGGAGGAGGAGCGTGCGTAGCTGTGCTGGCCTCAGGCGGCTTGGTGCTGCGGTGAGTTGTTAGTAGTAGTAGAGTAGTAAATATAAAGCATTGAATATAAGAAATATCTTAAGTCAATACGTTATCGTGGTATGGATTTTCCAGTGTCAAAGAGAGAATGGCGAAAAGCTATTAATTCTGAGTCGATTAGAAGTGATGTGCCAAGTAGTGATTGTCTTCCTGTATCGGCTTGGCATGGCCATTACTCGTCTATTTTTTATAATGTTAATTACCGTGTGCATTGTTTGTATACTCATTCTCTTTCTGCCATTTTTAGTACCCCCCCCCCCTATCTCAGCGTCGTTGTATTCCCATTTCTCTTTTATCCGTAGTTGAAGCAATTAAGAAACTTAAATGTAATGTTGTTAATGATAGTATATCTAGATTTCATCTTTTATTAGATTGCTCCCCCCTTATTGACCATCTACACCTACTTTTCCAGATGTGTGTTTGTACTTCTAGTGTACCAGAGAGTTTTTTGTGTGTTTCTTCAATTTTGAATAGGGACAATTCTCCTTTAATTTGCTCTTCTTACCGACCTATTACTGTCTCTTGCACTTTTAGTAAAGTTCTTGAGCATGTATTATACTACCTTTTGCAACTAATAATATGCTTTAGAGAGAAAGCCAGTTTGGATTTAAGCCCGGAGTAGGTTGTCAGCATGCACATCGTGTATTATCTTCTTTGCTCCTTGAGAATTCTTCAAAGTGAAAGAGTATATATCTTTGTGCTTTAGATTTATCAAAAGCTTTCGATAGTGTATGTCATAATCAGCTTTTTTCTGCTCTTCAAGGTTGTGGTGTCAATCTATCGGTTATAATGCTTCTTGGTTACTGGTACTTTAATTCTTTTCTTCGGCGCTAGCTTCTATTATTAAAGCGAAAAGAGGTTTAAGGCAAGGTGGAGTTTTATCTCCTACCCTATTTAAATTATGTATTTCAGGAGTTCTGGCAAAGATATCAGCTACCTATCTCTCTGGTATTTCTGATGTTTCATACCTGGCTTATGCTGACGACCTGCTTCTTATAAGCCGTACTAAAACTGGTCTATCTAACATGGTTTCTCGTGTTGCTACTTCTTTTTCAGATATAGACCTTTCTCTTAATGTAGATAAATGTAAATTTCCTTCTTTTAATAAAAATTCTAGTACTCCCCTTCGTTGTAGTGGCTTCACTATCCCTCTCTTCGATGGCTCGGTATTTCTATTACTAATAGTCTTCCGAGCTTGCGCCAGCGCACAGTCTCAGATATTAATATGAACATTTAATTAGGATATGTTAAGATTGTTGCCAATAGAGGTAAATATAATGAACTCGCGTTGGCCAAGCTCTACTCAACTTTTTGTGACCATTCAATTCTTTTTGCTTCTGGAATTTTTCCCCTTCTTAAGGATAATGAGTTAAAAATAATCCGGATTAATTATTTTAAATTTTGTGAATTTTTGTTGTTTCTTCAACCTTGGACTAAAAACTGGGTAATTATTAATAAATTTCTTGTTCCTGATATTACTGTAAAACTGGAAGCACTACACAGAAAACTTTCAAATACCGCTTGTATTCATTTTCTCCGCACCATCACCTTATCAGGTTTTTTCAGTCGTTAGTTATTTTTCCTTAATTTGTTTGATTGTTTTTCTCTCTTTGGTAACTCCACGTTTTTTAGTATTGTAAAGAGTGAGTAAAATTCAAATAATGATAATAATAATGACAGCTTGTGTCCATATTTGTGTATATTACTGCATATTAGATTCTGCAGGTTGTGAGTTTTTTTTCTCTTCTTCTTTTTCCCCTCCTTTTGTGTTATTTCTCTTTTGTTTGAGTTTCTTTTAAATTTTATGTGTTACTCTGTATCTGGTATTCTTTGATTTCTATATTGATTTACGTTGCATTTTATGTGTTTTTCTTCGTGATACTCCACGTATTGTACCTCTGTATAGTGTGGGTTAGAAATAAATAATAATAATAATATATCTTGTACATTTAAAAGCTATTAGTTGCAAATCTGACAAGAGGTATATAGAAAGAAAAAATAATCTAATTATAGAACTATAAATCGCTAATAAATAATATTATAATAATAATAATAAATAATAATAAAAATCGAAAAGAAATAATAATAATCGAAATAAATGATAATAATAATAATATCCCACTCATGGTGCCCCATAAGTTTCATGCCGATATAGTCTTAGATATGCCTATACTCTGCTGCAGATTTTGCAGGGTTTGTTCCCGTGGGTTAAAAAAAACAAAACAAGTTCTTTCAACTGAAAATAAGGAGCAACATTAAAACTTAAAACGAACAGAAATTATTATGTATATTAGGAGGTTCGCCCCCTAGTCAATACCTCGCTCTTAACGCTAAATATCAAATTTTGTTCGAATCACAAAGGCCGTTTAATTAGAAGACATGTTCTTTTGAAAGCTCTTTGAAAGTACTAAAAAAAAAACTTTAGCGTAAAGAGCAAGGTATTGCTAGGGGGCGACTCCCCTCATATACATAATAATCTCTGTTCGTTTTTAGTTTTATTCTTTCTCCTTACTGTCAGTTGAAAAAACTTTTTTTATTATTTAATTTCTGGTCGTTTTTTAAATAATGCTGGGAAACCCGTCGCCTCCTTGATAGAAATGTCCCTTCCCCAAAGTAGATATTCTCTATGGAAAGATCCTCCAATGTAACCTCCTCCTCCAAATTCCCTACTTCCCCCCCACCAGAAAAATCCCTCCTGAAAACGTTTTTATACTTCCCAATAACCAATATTATAAGTAAATAATGGGCAAAGTTCATAACTTGCAGCCCTTCCCTCGGGGGGACTAAGTCATCCTCAACGACATATTTATTAGATTTTTGACTATGCTGAATCAAATGGCTATCTCAAAAATTTTGTTTGGGTGACTTTGGAAGAAATGACCGTGGGAGGGGGCAAGTTGCCGTCCAATTTTTTTTTGGTCACTCAAAAAGGGTACTAGAACTTTAATTTCCGCTCAAATTATCCCTCTCACGGTATTCTATGACTACTGGATCGGTACGATGACCCCTGTGAAAAAAAAAATTAGGGGATGTTTCCCCCTTTTTTCGAAAATAAGACACATTTTTTCAGGCTCGTGACTTCTGATGGGTTAGACTAAATTTGATGAAACTTATATATTTGAAATCAACAAAAAAAATCCGATTCTTTTGATGTATCTAATGGTATGAAAATTCCGTTGTTTTGAGTTTCGGTTACTATTGAGCCGGGTCGCTCCTTACTTACAGCTCGTTACCATGAACTGTTTTATAAACAACCTTGATCATTACTTTTTTGCTTTTCAGTCTCTTCATATTCAAACGACTTATAGTGATTTATTAAATCATTGTTTAATCATGATTTATTAAATTCTCTAATGATTTATTAAAAAGCATTTTATGGCTAGTAGCCCAGTAAAAATAGCGTTTGAGGTCAAACAAATTGCAACAAAAATGCTTTTTGCACCAAAAAATGCAAAAAAATCAGGAGAATATCATACTAAAAGCCCACCAAAATCCATCAATGGTAAAAAGTTTGACAAGGGAAAAAAGAGGGGAAATAGGGAAAATTCTGAAAAAATGCCAGGACTTCTGATTTTCGCAATGTAAATACCCAGTCCTACGTAGTTCAAGTTACAGAACTCGAATTCTGCATCAGAATTATTATATCACACCACCAGAGGTATCTGATAGGGTTAGCGGTGGAAACAGGGGAAAATGAGGAAGACTCCGATTCTCTCGATTTCATCGCTGTAAAGACTATTCCTGATATTATTTGAGACGCAGAATCCAAATCTTCCTTATGAATACTAGTTTTTCCTCATCGGAAAAAACTGGCCAAGGGTGAAAAGTAGCAAAATTGAATTCTCTTTCTTTTTTTTTTTGGCTGCGGAGCCCATTTCAACAAGGATTCGATCACAGTATATTAAGAATCATCACGGTGTATAAAATTGGTGCAGATTGATTGTACTTCGGCAAATCTCAGACTTAAAACAAATCGAATAATAAAAAAACTAAAACAGGAACTTAGTTGTTAAAACCATCATCAAGGTCAATGCTTTCTGAATTTTGGCAGTCGGTACCATGACACTCGGCACATGCTTTTGTGCAGTGAAGTCCGTTTCTTTTGCAACTGCAACGCTTTGGTTCACAGCCTGACTTGTAAGCACATCGTACCATTCTCAGTAGTGCGTCGGGTGCTGGCTTCGAGTCCATCGTTACAGGTACGTACTTGATTCTGTCTAGCCATCAACCCCGGTCACATGGGTCCTGATCAGCTAAGCAACCCATCCATTCCATGACCTGTAGGAAAACTCTGAAGAAGTGAAACTTCGCAGCTGACAATGTCGAAAACCATCTTGCTGGGTAGGAGAACGACGTCGAAAAAGCCAGTTTTGTGACAAACATGGTGTGACGCAAATCCTGAAGGTTGGTATCAGCTTTAGCCCGATAAACAAGCAGTGTGAGCTTTTCACCTGCACCGATGATCTGATGCTTTTCTGAGTTCTTCCGGCAAAACACTGCCATATTTTTTCAAAATTCTTCATTGATCTTATCCAATAAAAGTGACGCTGGCTTTCCTACGCCGTAGAACCTAGAGGTCATATCGCATCCCAGGAAAGCATGGATGGGCAGTATAACCTCTGCGACTTCCCCAAGCTTGCTTTTTAGTTCTCATATGTTGTAGAGTTTGGCTGTTCCCGGCTTGGTCTCCGCTCGAAAGAAAAGTGGATAGCTTCCTGGCTGGCGATGGTGAAGAAGCAAGACGAGCAGGTCTATGTTATTGCCAAGAAGACAGGTTTCTACCTCAGAACAACTTGTCACTGCGACTGTTGCAATCGTGAAATCTGCATCACCTGAAGCATACACCACCTGACATCCTGACGAGCTTAGCACTCCACCAAGCAGGAGGATGAACTTTCCCTTGTTCTTCAGGTTGTTCTGGAAAAAGTCTTTTTTTGAGGGTTACCGTTGTTGTCCCAGTAAAGTCAATATCAGGAGATATTATGGCTTTCGATCTTTTCAAGTGAGTCTGGTCTTTTGTTGACGGCGAATCTTCGTATCCGTCGAACACAACCGTAGCATTTACAAAATGAGCTTTGACATAGCTGGCGTAGGCCAGACATATTTGTCCAAAAGTGGCAACGGTTGTCCAAGGCAATTTATGTAGGAGCTATCCTTCATCTACAACACATTTGTAACTCATTGAAAGATTCGCAGAAGAGCCTTCGATCATTTTCCAAAGGGCATTTGAGAGGGAAGCCTTGTCAGCTGTGCGTAGTAGTTGGTATGACCCGAAAAGTGCAGGAGGAAAAGAACAAAGTTCGTAACCAAGAGTATCCGACAGATCTTGACCGTCGGCAGTGGCTACAGCCGCTAGTCGCTGGAACAATAACGTTTGGTCAATCTCAACCGGCTCACCATCAAGCTTTGGAGCCGACTTTGCAGCCATAGTTACGACTTTATCTTTCCTTTTTATCACAAAAGTCTCTACTGGCTTTCCAACCATCCCTTGCAGTATTTGCAACCCAACGTCTTTTACTTCGTCGACGTTGACCTCTGGCGAAGCATTCACTCTGGTAACAATATTCATTAGCTTCTGACCTCTGTTGAACGGCTGCAAAGGCTCAAGGAACTTGAGCAACTTCTGCAAATGTTCGCTGTCTCTCAATATCCTCCAATATCCTGAATATCCCAATATCCTATAGCTCGCACTGGCATAGACAGTGTCCAGATTGACCGATGTGCTTCATTCATACCTCTCCCTCTAGTGAGACCGCTAGCGGTCTTCAGAGTTTTCATGAAGACTTGTTCTATAACAAGGTCTGCTGCCAGTCCTGACTACGAATGCTCGGTATTGTCAACAGAAAAGTGACCTTTGGATCCTCTCGTGTGGTTCTGGCTACGATTCTTTTAAACTGACCAGGCTTTACAAATAAAGACGGACTGATTCTAACTTTGTATTCTGACCTCTTACCACAAGATAAGGAAACTTACTAAACCCGCTTTCAAGATACAGGTTGAAATCTCCAGTCAGTTCAGCGCGAACTGACATCCTAAGAATTTTATTCATTTCAGAATACTGTTCAAGCCACAGTTTTGCAGTCCTAGATTCACTAACTAGCTCCTTCTTTGCCTGCTCAATTTCTTCTAAAAGTGAAACCATCGCTGGAGACGCAGAAAGGTCTTCAATAGAAATATTTTCGGATGTCAGCTCTGTATAGGTACTGGGTGCGCTCACCATTTGGGGTGCGGGTTCCCTTCGTAGACCGTTGGCAATATCTTCGAAATCACAGGCAAAAATTAAGATGTGCAGAGCTAAGTCAAGAGGAGAGTGTGCCGTCATTGCTCTTGAAACTGTTTTGCCAGAGATGGTGTGTTTTACAGTGTTCGGTGCGTAGATCTGTTCAGGCACTTCAGCCAAACCTGCTTCTTCCATAAAATAGCCCATACACCCAAGAAAACTCATTCTTCCATGATAGGACCCAAGCATCACTACAATCTCTTTCAAGTGGCTACTGAAAGGCGACGATTCAACCATCATTTTTGCTTTCTAATACAGTGGCTAGTCGAAAGTTACGACAGGAATCTGGTTCAGTTTCTTTGCCTTCTCTGCAATAAACATCAACGTTGTGTTGATGCACGTGATATCAGTTGGGTTTAAATCAATCATAGGCTGGAAAACTATTGATGAACGCTTCTGGGTTTGTTCAGCATGAGCTGATTGCATTGCACCTGACCAGCCAACCGGAGAACCTCGTAGAGCCAGCTGACGGTTTACCCACATGATATCAAGATGTCTGCCATTGTCTCTGAACTCTGGAAGTACCAACTCTACGTAAGTGGCCTGATATGTAAAGGTAGTATGCTTCAAGCCAGGTTAGATAGGTATAACAGTTTTTTCTATAATTTGTTTCAAGTAAAAATTTTTTCTGGGAAACACGCGTAACTCTTCTTTGCCACCCGGTGACTTAACCTCAAGAATAGCCATACGATGTGAAGTACCGTGCCCTTCCAGAGCGTTTGCGCTATGATCGTAATTGTCTGCAATGTACCGAACAAGAGTGCCTGTTGGTATGTTGAGTTCTTGGTCGGGGCTTTCAGCCATTGCCGCATATCTTTCAAATCGGAGGTTTTCTGCATAGCCAATAAAAAAGCCTTGGCTGCTTAGTGTGTCGACAGCGTCGCGTGAACCGAACCGAAGATGCATAGAATCAGCCAACCCCAGCTGCATTGTTTCAATAATACTTCAAGGTCAGATGTTTTGCATTATTGCCTGCCCTATTGCACTGACCACAAGTTTGGCGTTGTTGTATTTGATCCAAATGGACAGGGAAAGCCGTAGGGATGGAACAAGAAACTCGAGATTGTCCTCTGCCGAAACTAAGGTGCGTATTTGGTCATATTCTTCTTTGGACGATATCAGAGTCTTTGTTTCGCTCTCCACTATTCTTGCAAAAGCTTTCGCAATCTCTACTTTTTATTTCTCCGGATTTACGTCTTTTAGCAATTGGTAATAATCACGGAGAATGTTTGCAGCCGTCTCCCTAAGCGTCACTATACTTTGCTTCCCAGGAACTTCAGATATGATCACATTTTCGCCGAAGTACTAAACTAGCACTTTCTTCAGGTAAACGCTGCTGTACGGCTTCAGATCCGCTTCGGCTAAAATCTCTACCATTTTTATCAAAATATTGGGTAGTGTAACCTGTATATCGTCCAGACCGACAAAGAAGTTCGCAGCTTTGTAAAACGCTTCTTTTCGAACCTCGTCGGAAGGTCTGCCATTCTTACACTTCTTTACTTCACTCCGGAAGTTCATTGAACAAACTGTGTGATAGATAGCATCAGCTGCGTGGACATTAGCAGTAGCTGCATTTAACCTTCCCAAAATGCTAGTCGACCATTCGTCTTGTCTTTGTGAACACAGAAGTCTAACACTGGCTTGAAATGTGTCTGTTCTAACAGTCTTGGATGGCGAATAGCCTGGATGACGCGGATCAGCAATGACAAGGGTCGCACAAAACAGACAGTCTTTGTTGAATGCGAATAAAGAACTTGCAGAACGTAAGAATCTACTGTTACTTTCTTGGTTGCTTGCTGAATTACTTTCATTGCCATGTTTAAGACTAGAAATTCTTCTGTGGTTACTAAAGTCTCTTCGACAGTGAGCATGAACCTTGTCACCTGGGTTAACTTTGACACAATCACCTCTTTCTTTACTGGCAGCATTAATTGTGACAGCAACTTTGCTGCCAAGTATAGTGAGGCTGTTATCATATCCTTCGCTCTGCCGACGGATTGCACATTGCGTATACATACTTGTCTGATATAAAGATACGAAATATTTAGAAAAAGAGAACTTGATGAATAGCTTAATTAGAATATTAATATTAATATTAGAATATTAGAATATTAGAATATAATTAGAACATAATATTAGAATATTGTATAATTAAAATAATTAGAATATTTATATAGTTAGAATAATACACATAAACTTAGGAGTTATACATGTGGTTTTTAATGACGAACGCTGGAGCAAAGATCTAAATCAGTTCTTAGAACAAATTACACAAAACGAGAAGGAAAATCTCAATTATAAACTCCTCTGTAGGTACGCGACATGTTTCTTTTTTTTAGGCTCCTAAATACTGAACAAACATAAATAATATGAACATCATTGCATCAAGCCGCAATTGGTAAAAAAAAATAACCCAAATAATCATCAGTGAATTAAATAAGATATGCAGTAGATAATCATATCAACTAGTGTAAATATGACAAGAAACGGTAAAACCAATTAAACGAACCAATCCCCAACGCAAGAACAAAACTGAACACTTTACACGACTGATAAGATGTTGTCAGTACTCCCTGTTTGTTCACAAGATTTGTCCTCTTCTTATAGAAAACTGAAATTGAAGCACAAATTGAACGAACATAGTGAACTGTTGTCAGTAAGGTAACTAACACAGTTTCCACGGATTGATCATTTCAAGCATTAAGATTCGGTTCCAGGAGCCGCAAGATGGCGTTGGTAAAAATAGAGATAAAATGCCACGAAACTGAGTATCGTAGTCGCTTAAAAGCGAAAGAATTCTCAATGGTACAAGATAAACAAAAAATGACTAACATTCTTGAAGATAAGGAACAAAAATGACCAAATATTCACAAGAAAACTTACCTATTTTGAGTATTCAGCGCGTTACATTTTGGGTAATTCAGTCACTGAAGAGACACTAGATGTCAGTCCAGAGAACTCGTCGCTAGGTGTCATGCCGAATGCTAACTTGTTGATGCCAGGCCTATATCCTGCTAGCAGGATGGTCGCATCTTAACATCGCAATGACCTGTAAAACCAAAATCTCCCCTTCTTCCCCCCTTTTCCACCTCATAAATGTTCAGGGGACGGAGTAATCGAGATTCTGTTGCAAGATTTCGCTTCTACATTAAAAATTACATTGGAAATCATCTTGACTTGGATCAATCCGAACACTTCTGGATTTTTGAAAGTTCCCCTGGTTCCCCCGTTTTTCCCCTGCCACGGATTTTCCCACGAATCGATTTTGGTGGGCTTTTAGTATGTTATTCTATGATTTTTCTGCATTTTTTGGTGTAAAAATCATTTTTGTTGCAATTTGTTTGAGGTTGGGCCTTTTTTTGAGCTATTTTTACTGGGCTAAAATAAGTGATAAACAACTTGTCTCTGCTACACCAGATTGTTTCGCATAACTTCAGTTTGGCTATGAGATATCTTAATAGCCTCTAAAATACTGCAATGACTTTAACTAGCCTGAATAAGCATAACGAAATGACAAACGAGTGTCTCTGTTACGCCAGATTGTCTCTCATAATTTTAGCTTGGCAATGAGATACTTTATTAACCTCCAAAATACTGCAATCACTGTAAATAGACTGAATAAGCACAAAGAAATGACAATGATTGACAATGAATGAATGACAATGAATGACAATGAATGACAAAGAAATGATTGTCTCTTTTACACCAGATCGTCTTTAAGTTTATTTAGTTTGGGAATGAGATACCTTAATAGCCTCCAAAATACTCCAAACACTTAATACTCTAAAAAGCATGCAGAAATGACATAAGATTGTCTCCGATAGACCAGATTTACTTGATAAGCATAAAGTAATGACAAACAATTGTCTCTGTTACACCAGATTGTCTCTCGTATATTTTTGTCTTTGCAATGATATATCTTAATAGCCTGGAAAGTACTGCAGACATTGTAAAAAGTCTGAAAAAACATGCAAAAATGACAAAAGATTCTCTCTATTGCACATGATTGTCTCGTATAATTTCAGTTTGGCTATGAGATATCTTAATAACCTCCAAAATGCTGCAATGAGAGTAAAAAGTATTAAAAAGCACGCAGAAATTACATAAGATAGTCTCTGCTACATCGAATTGTCTCTCGAATAATTCTATGTTTGCAGCAATATAAATGAATTTAGTTGTGGTAATGATATATGTTCTTCAGAATACATTGAGATTTAATAACCTCTAAAATGCTGCAGTCACGGCTAATTATCTGAATAAGCAGGCAGAAATGACAAAAGATTGTCTCTGTTACATTAGATTGTCTCTCGTATAATTTAAGCACACAGAAATGATAAAAGATTGTCTCTGTTATGCTATATTGTTTCTCGTATAATTTCATTTTTACTACGATGTATCTTAATTGCCTTAAAAATGCTGCAATCACTGTGAATAATCTGACGAAGTATAAAGAAATGACAAACTTTTGTCTCTGTTACACCAGATCTCTCGTATAATTTCAGTTTGGTAATGATATATCATAATAACCTCTAAAATACTGCAATGACTGTAAAAAGCTTGAATAAGCACAAAGAAATGACGAACGATAAATTCTGTTTCACCAAGTCTGTCTTATATAATTTAGTTTGGTAACAAATATCTTAATAATGTGTAAAATAGAACAATCTCTGTAAATAGTCTGAATAAGTGAGCAGAAATCACAAAAGATTGTCTCTGGTACATTAGATTGTCTCTCGTATAATTTAAGCACACAGAAATTATAAAAGATTGTTTCTGTTATACTAGATTGTATCTCGTATAATTTTATTTTTGCTACGATGTATCTTAATTGACTAAAAAATGCTGCAATCACTGTGAATAATCTGACGAAGCATAAAGAAATGACAAATGTTTGTCTCTGTTACACCAGATCTCTCGTATAATTTCACCTTCGTAATGATGTATCATAATAACTTCTAAAATACTGCAATGACTGTAAAAAGCTTGAATAAGCACAAAGAAATGACAAACGATTATTTCTGTTTCACCAGATTCTGTCTTATATAATTTAGTTTGGTAATGAGATATCTTAATAACGTGCAAAATACAGCAATCTCTGTAAAGAGTCTGAATAAGCACGCAGAAATGACAAAAGATTGTCTCTATTACACCAGATTGTATCGCATAATTTCCGTTTGGTTTTTAGATATCTTGTATCATTGTAAAGCTAATTGAGGAAAGACGACAGACATCAAATGCATCAACTGCAGTAAATAAAAAAACATTAAGTAAACAAGACGACACACACACAGAGACGACACACACATAGAGACAGATTAAAACCATCTTACGTCAGGACCGCCGTTAATTTTGGGATAAGGTTGCCCTAGATAGGGAAAGAGCAGCGAGAAATAATGACACGAGAAGGTTGTATAGAACTCTCAAAGAAATTACCGGAACAAAGTCACCTATCACTGGTCGCTTAAACGACGATCAAGTTAATAAGATTCCGAACGTGCAAGGTCAACTTGATTACTGGAGGAATTAATGATCATTGGTGGATCACTGCAGATCCTGAGATCTACATGGCCTCTCCAAATGTTGTAGCGGAACAACTAGAACCCCCCTTTAGTCTGATATGGGACAAAAAGACCTTTCCATATGAATGGAAAGTGTCAGAAATAATCCCAGTATTTAAAAAGGGGAACAAAGGTGGCAGTCATAACTACAGAGGGTTATCACTCGTGGACATAGCCACCAATGTATTCGCAATGATTTTGCTGAAAACGTTCGAGGGAGCAAGAGATGAGTGTAACCCTTCACGTTCACGTTCGAGGAAGTCATCAGTGTTGACTTCGCACAGGGAGAGGGTACAATAACCAGATCTTCACCATTTTTCTTATTGTACAACGGTTCAAACGTTACAACATCCCAATAATTAGCTTTATTCTGGATTTTTTCGCTGTTTTCGACTCATTAGCCGTGAAAATGTTTTATGAAATGGCAGAAGATATTATGCCGGTTGAATTTATAGAGCTACTGAAGGTCTACTATGAGCATTTTAAATCGATTGTAAAAGTCCTGGGTGAAAAAACAGAGCCCTTCAATGTGGATAGCAGTTTAAAACGAGGATGCATATTGTCACTCATTTTGTTTAACTACTTTATAGATTGGGTGCTAGAATAAGAACTCTCGATTTTTGACGGTGTCATTATGGGACTGGGCATTAACTTGTCGGACCTGGACTACGTGAATGACATCCTCGCTCTTGCTACTGATCCAGCAACTGGCTAATAAATGCTATTAATACCTAAATAAAATAGTATATTTCCCTCAGCTACTAGGTATGAAGATCAAAACGGTGAAAACTAAATTCATCGAGCTATATGTACAGTCGGAACATCAGCTTATGCCTTACTGGCAGTATTTGGGAAAAGTCGATAGCTTCACCTATCTTGGATCGCTAATAGACTCTTTTGGAGGCTGTGACTTTCACGTACAGAACATAATTAACAAAGCCCAAGCCAAATGCTCTCAACTTCGCTGTCATTTGTGGAACTGACGGGAGATCAATTTGAAGACAAAAATTTGTGTCTAAAAAGTGTCTGTTAGATCTGTTCTCTTCTATGTAGTTAAGAATCGGCCACTGAACGTGTCTTTCTTACCTATGAATCCATCCCTTTGTCCCTTTGTTTCCAGTTACTCTTCCTCTATCTATTCCTCTATCCCTACATCTATCCCCATGTCTCTTTGTCTATCTATCTTTCCATCTCTGCCCATTTCTTCTCTTATGTCAAACTATTTATTCCTCTGTCCCTTTGTACATCCCTTTGCCTTCATCCCTCTGTCAGTTGATCCACTCTGCGGTTCATCTGCCTCTTCTTCTATCCCTTTGATCCCTGCTCCTCATCAATTCCTATTTTCATCTGTCTATGCCCGCCTATCTATCTCTCTGTCTCTCTATCTACCCTTTTGTCCCTCTAAAAATACATTTTACCCTATTTCGTTATCTTCCCTTTTGAATACCTCTATTTCTCATCCACTCTATCTATCCCTTTGCCCCTCTTTCAATCTCTCTTGAAAATTTCACTTTACCGGCATTCCTCACTTGATTTTTTTCACTCTGCTTTCAATTCTTTTCTACTTCTGGCTGCTTTGTTTTAAGAGATTTGGAAGGCTTGCGATTCTTGGACGTATCATCTCCTTCTTGGAAAACTTTCTCACTTTGGTGTAAGATCAAGTTTTCATTCTTGGTTCTCGTAATACTTATCATGATGTGTTATGTCGATTGGTCATCGTTTTATGAGACCTATCAGGTTGAATTCTGAGTACCTCAAGGATTGGTTTTGGGTCCGACATTGTCTGAATTTATCTTAATGACTTTTCTTTGCAGCCAATCAGGATATCTCGAGGTATATGTCTGAATTTGACGAAGGTCTGGTTGCTTTCACAAACAATAGTAACTTAATCACTTTGGCTAAGGACGAGTCTAGTGTGCGCCTGAAACTCTCAGTTCTTTTCGAGCATGTTGTATCGTGGTTTGAGGCAAAGCATCTTATATTGGATGTTTTCAAACCAGAACTTCCCTTTTTGTTTAGAGTTTCTCAATGTTACCCTGGTTTAAAGGAAGTCTGAACCTCCCGAGAATCCATCCCAATACCTGATGGTGGATTTCTACGTTTTCTGGGAATTCTGAAAGATGAAAATATATTATTTAAAAACCAAAAAAATTAACCGAGCTGAAGGATGCAAGACCCACGGTGCTCTTCGGAAGCTTAAACACTCATTTCCTGGTGGCATTCTGAAACTTCTCTTTCTCATTGGTTCTTTCGTATGTTTTTTTTTTATTTTCCGATAATATGGATGTCTACTTTACTGTCATCTACACATTCATTATCTCATGTCCACGAGAGGGCATATTTCACTTTCTCTTTAGTCTTCGGGCAATCGCCAGCTGCCCGTGAGCTCTCTTGAAAGGAACATATATGAATCTCAGAAATATATTTTCTTCGTATTTTGTGGAATTTTGTTACAGAAGACAGTTAACTGCCATAGCTAGAACTAATTTTGTGTGCTTTTCATGCATATATTTTGTTTCTAATTTTTCGTCATTTGCCGTGCGAAATATTACTAATGTAAGAATTCCTGCAATGCGGTTCGTTCGGCCCGACTTTAATCTGGTAACGCAAGTTTAAAGGTATGGAATTAGCTATCAGCTGTGGCTCAAGGTAGTCAATCGTTTGGGACTTTCAAATAGCTGCATATCATTCAGAAGAGTTTGATTCTTAGGCTTAAATTAATAGTTTAAGTTTAATAGTATATCTTAAACTTTTTATTTATTATTTTTATTGTTGATGTATTTGTGGTGTTTACATTACCATAATTATGTTTTAGTATCATAAAGATTAAGTTTTTGGAAGGGGATGGCCTGTGCTGATCAGATTCATATTATTTTGAAGTTGTGAGTGTTGTGGTTTTGTTTCTCACTTTGCAGGGTCCTAAAGTTTAAAAAGAAAGGTAAAGAGCTGCAGTGAACCAAAGCAGAAATAGATTCTTATAATTCTCCAAGCGTAAAACTACAACAAATCACCATAAAAAAATAAATGAAACTCAAAACGAACAGAAACTAGGATGAGTAGGACTGACACGCTCCATGTTTTCTGAAGACTAGAACGTAGTTTGCCCTTTACTGAAAATAGTCCTTTTTTTTAGGCGATTGTGTCTGTTTCTAACCATATCAATAAAAACTGAAAAAACTGTACTGTAAAAAAAATAAAAAAATTAATGTGGATTGACATTTTAATATATATATATATATATATATATATATATATATATATATATATATATATATATATATATATATATATATATATATATATATATATATATATATATATATATATATATATATATATATATATATATATATATGTATATGTATATATATATATATATATATATATATATATATATATATATATATATATATATATATATATATATATATATATATATATATATATATATATATATATATATATATATATATATATATATATATATATATATATATATATATATATATATATATATATATATATATATATATATATATATATATATATATATATATATATATATATATACATATTCTGATTTTTATTCCTTAGACTATTAATCATTTTGGATTTATTAAAGTTGAAGCAATGAAAACACCTAAAATGTTTCAGTAGAGTACAAAAAATGTTATTGTCAAGAAAACGGTCATTATGCCCTTAGTTTCAGCTTTAGGGTAATAGGTTTGGAATAGCTTTCCCATGAGGTTTATTTGAGTGACAATGAAGACAATGACAATGACAGTGACAATAACTTGAGTGAAATAATTCTAAGTAACTGGTTTTCCTCTATTTTATGCATGATGATTTTCAAATCTTATATTCCAAGAATTTCCAGGTGTAGTTAGGCTGGTTTCAAAGCAAAAAAAAATTTTCCAAAGACTCGGTATGAAGATGTACGTGTTTTGAGTGTCAATTCCAATTGAATATATTTAAGAATCTATGACCTGAATTTTTTAGTTTTATATAAAAGGATTGCCTGACCGTAATTATTAGCTTAATCTCTTTCTTGGTGTTATGTCCTGTTTATTCAATTGTTAAGGAATGCAACATGTAAGTAAGCTTACCATTTACTTACCTGGGAAGTAAACATAGTTAAAAATGTTTCACAGAAACAAAGGGTTTCACTGCCATAATATTGCTAAATTGTATAATCTTGTTCACTTGAATGACCTTTGAGGAATAGTTTTCCCTAATATGGCTATATCATAATATGAATTAAAGCTATTACGATTTAATTTCATTTTATTTACTGGCAACTTTGAAAAATAATGGTTATTTCTAGCCCCAAAGCTACCTGGTCAATCTTTATACCCCCCTTGTCCATTTTAATTTTTAGTCCCCTCATCAGAGAACTGATCAGTGTAGTCATAAATCTCCATTCCCTTAACTTTATTTGTTTCATTATTTATCCCCCAATTCTAATACTTTGTGTGATTCATTAAGGGTAGAATTCCTCCTCCCCAGGATAACGAAAAATTAAAAAAATAAGAAATGCTTTAGTAGCCACCATTTCCAGATATGATCGAACTCTCAGAAAGATCTGGGAAAAACACCACCCTTGGGCGAGACCCCCCCTATAAACAGTTATCACGCAAGAAACACAAATTAAAACTAATCAAAAGTAGAAAGACTTTTAAGCAATAAATTTTCCAGAGTGTGTCTGGTCGAGAGGCAAAGTAAGATCGTAAATTATCTTAAAATTACCCACCTCCCATAAAAAATTGGAAAGAAGGAATCAAGGGCCCTCCCCTTCCAGTGAATTCTAAATTTGCAAAAAACTAAATTTAGTATTTTATTAATTTGTGAATCTGTTCTTATTTTAACAAAGGAAATGCCCCTAAAGTTGTGAATTCACTAAGAAATCTACTCCAGGTTATGTAATGGTCTGTGCTTTTGTGGCTCCTGCGGCTCTAATGATTTTCTCTTTGGCCCGATAAAAAACTTGAAAAAGTAAATAGAAACTTTTTAAAGTTAATTGAAAGCTTCAGAACAGAATATTTGAGATACCCCCTCCCCCTTCCACCAGACTGAAATGTTGGGTACTCTACTGTGCGATATAATATAAAGCCCTTAATGTCCTACTCGAAAGCTACCTGTGTATTTTGCATCTTTATTACACGATTTATGTACTACGAAAATAAGTTTTTTCTCGAGAAAAAAGAGAGAGAAAATAAAACTTAAAAGCAGATATAAATTATTTTGTATACGAAAGAGATTCGTCATTTCTCATCTCTACGCTCTCTACGCTAAGTATGTAGAATACTGTAGTGGTATCGTTTATTAGCGCAACATATGTACAACCGATTGCCTTTTAAATCTTTAGGACTGATTATTTATAGTCAATGCACAACATTCATTTTTCTTAAATCAAATCGCCCTTGTGCTTGAGTAGTGGTTCCTAGAGCGTAAAAGACAAAAAAACGTCGAACCCTAGCGTATTAATTAAAAAACTTTTTCCACAAAATAAGTTTTTCAAAGAAAAGTAAAGAACTCCATTAAACAAAAAATGAGCAAAAATAAAATCAAATAATCTACCAAGATTGAAACTACCACAAATCAGCATCGATAAATACATGAAACCCAAAACGAACAGAAATTACAATAAATAACCGAGTCAAACTCAAAACGAGCAGAAATTAACATAAATTGGGCGCAAAACCCTTATGCCTTCCCAAGGCCAGAACATAATTTGCACTTTACTGAAAAGATTATAAATGTTTTTACTTTTATAAATTTAATCAATCAAGTAATATTGACATTTTGATTATTAAATATCAGTATATGTATATTAAACTGGCAATGTACATTCATTTGTATTTTTTCAGTAAAGTGGAAATTTTGTTCTGGCCTTGGGCATAGGGGTTTTGCGCCCAAGTTACGTTAATTTCTGCTCGTTTTGTGTTTGAATCGGTTATTTATTGTAATTTCTGTTCGTTTCGGGTTTCATTTATTTATCGAAGCTGATTCGTGATAGTTTCACGCTTGGTAAATTTTTGATTTTGTTTTGGTTAATTTTTTGTCTAATGTAGTTCTTTACTTTTCTTTGCAAAACTTATTTTGTGGAAATTTTTTTTTTAATTAATTTCCGTTTTTTTTTTATTGACATAATATTTTCAGTGGAAAATAAAATAATTCTTTAAATCCTTTCGTTTTTTAAAGAATTTATAGTTTGGCCTGCTATTTTTATACTGGAGAAAATTTTCTAGCAATTTTTAAAAACATATACCCTTTTAAAAATCTGGACACAGATAATACTGTTTAATTTAGTTTCATACCTCCTCTAGTTGACCTGAAATGGAAAACTTGATACCATTCGCAAAAAAATCTGTTTGCTTTCTTTGATAGCTTGGATACACTTACACTATTTTGATTTGGTTAAATTTTCACAGCAGAAGTAGCCCCGAAAGTTTGAACATAATACCCTCAGTCGTTTTTGGGGTACTGCTGAGATGCGGTATTTGGAAATAGAAATATAACAGTGCATTTTTATTTAATATTAAGGAAACATTTAGTTTTTAAACATATTGGGAAATTGGATGGGGGGGGGTGGTTGGGTGGAGTGGAAGGGGGATTAGTTGCCCTCCAAAATCACTTTCGACTATTAAAAAGGGCATCAGCCCTTTTTATTTTCAATCGAATGAGCCCCTTTCGATCCCACGACAACTCCTTCGATACGAAGTGCCCTGGTCTAAACAACAGCAACAACAACAAAAAATATTATTATTCACTTTCGACTATTAAACAGGGTACTAGCCCTTTGAATTTCGAATCGAATGAGCCCCTTTTCAAGTTTCTACGATAAAGATTTCAATAAAAAACCTTATATGCCCCCAGCGCATAACTTATAACCCTTGCCCGGAGGGTCGTGGGGGAGTGTCCTCCTGAAAAACATATTTTCTTTCTGGAAATCAACTACGCTGAACAAAATAGCTATCTCAAAATTTTTATTGGATGTGTTTGGAGGAATGATGGGCGTGGGGGTTGGGGGCTCGTTGCCTCCAATCACATTCGACTATTAAAAAGGGCACTAGCCACTCTGAATCTCCAATCGAATGAGCTTTTTTTGAAGTTTCTAGGACAACGCCTTCATTAAAAACCGTATATGCCTCCAGGGCATAACTCAAAACCCTTGCCCTGAGGGCTGTGGGGGAGTATCCTCCTCAAAAACATATTTTCTATCTGGAAATCAACTACGCTGAACAAAATGACTATCTAAAAATTTTGATTGGATGTGTTTGGGGGAATGATGGGCGTGGGGGGGGGGCTAGTTGCCCTCAAATCTCTTTTAACTATTAAAAATGGCACTAGGCCTTTGAATTTCCAATCGAAAGAGCCTTTTTTGATGTTTCTAAGACAGCGCCTTCTATAAAAACCTTATATGCCCCCAGGGCATAACTTAAAACCCTTGTCCTGAGGGTTGTGGGGGAGTGTCCTCCTCAAAAAAATATTTTCTATCTGGAAATCAACTACGCTGAACAAAATAGCTATCTCAAAATTTTGATTGGATACGTTTGGGGGAATGATGGGTGCGGGGGGGGGGGCTAGTTGCCCTCCAATCACTTTCGACTATTAAAAAAGGCACTAGCTCTTTGAATTTCCAATCAACTGAGCCCCTTTTGAAGTTTCTACGATAACGCATTCTGTAAAAACCTTATATGCCCCCAGGTCATAACTTAAAACCCTTGCCCTGAGGGTTGTGGGGGAGTGTCCTCCTAAAAAAATATATTTTCTATGTAGAAATCAACTACGTTGAACAAGATGGCTATCTCACAATTTTGATTGAATGTGTTCGGAGGAAAGATGGGCGTGGGGAATATGTATATATATATATGGAATATGTATATATATATATATATATATACATATTCTGATTTTTATTCCTTAGACTATTAATCATTTTGGATATATTAAAGTTGAAGCAATGAAAACACCTAAAATGTTTCAGTAGAGTACAAAATATGTTCTTGTCAAGAAAACGGTCATTATGCCCTTAGTTTCAGCTTTAGGGTAATAGGTTTGGAATAGCTTGCCCATGAGGTTTATTTGAGTGACAATGAAGACAATGACAATGACAGTGACAATAACTTGAGTGAAATAATTCTAAGTAACTGGTTTTCATCTATTTTATGCATGATGATTTTCAAATCTTATATTCCAAGAATTTCCAGGTGTAGTTAGGCTGGTTTCAAAGCAAAAAAAAAATTTCCAAAGACTCGGTATGAAGATGTACGTGTTTTGAGTGTCAATTCCAATTGAATATATTTAAGAATCTATGACCGGAATTTTTTAGTTTTATATAAAAGGATTGCCTGACCGTAATTATTAGCTTAATCTCTTTCTTGGTGTTATGTCCTGTTTATTCAATTGTTAAGGAATGCAACATGTAAGTAAGCTTACCATTTACTTACCTGGGAAGTAAACATAGTTAAAAATGTTTCACAGAAACAAAGGGTTTCACTGCCATAATATTGCTAAATTGTATAATCTTGTTCACTTGAATGACCTTTGAGGAATAGTTTTCCCTAATATGGCTATATCATAATATGACTTAAAGCTATTACGATTTAATTTCATTTTATTTACTGGCAACTTTGAAAAATAATGGTTATTTTTAGCCCCAAAGCTACCTGGTCAATCTTTATACCCCCCTTCTCCATTTTAATTTTTAGTCCCCTCATCAGAGAACTGTACAGTGTAGTCATAAATCACCATTCCCTTAACTTTATTTGTTTCATTATTTATCCCCCAATTCTCATACTTTGTGTGATTCATTAAGGGTAGAATTCCTCCTCCCCAGGATAACGAAAAATTAAAAAAATAAGAAATACTTTAGTAGCCACCATTTCCAGATATGATCGAACTCTCAGAAAGATCTGGGAAAAACACCACCCTTGGGCGAGACCCCCCCCTATAAACAGTTATCACTCAAGAAACACAAATTAAAACTAATCAAAAGTAGAAAGACTTTTAAGCAATAAATTTTCCAGAGTGTGTCTGGTCGAGAGGCAAAGTAAGATCGTAAATTATCTTAAAATTACCCCCCTCCCATAAAAAATTGGAAAGAAGGAATCAAGGGCCCTCCCCTTCCAGTGAATTCTAAATTTGCAAAAAACTAAATTTAGTATTTTATTAATTTGTGAATCTGTTCTTATTTTAACAAAGGAAATGCCCCTAGAGTTGTGAATTCACTAAGAAATCTACTCCAGGTTATGTAATGGTCTGTGCTTTTGTGGCTCCTAGTAGAGATGGGGGTACCAGCGCAATCCCTCACCCCTGCTGCCACCTATAACTTTTTTGCACCCCAAATAAGGGCATAGCCTCCCTAGGGAGAACACGGTGTTAATGGGGTCAATGACCTAAATTTCCAAAGGTCGATGTTGTTGTTGTTTCCGAGGCAATTTTCAAGGTCAATGTTGTTGTTGTAAGTACACGCTCTCAGCGAATGTTATGATCAAGAAATAGTATTTGTTGTTGTTTTGGACATGTACATGCTCTCAGGGAATGTTATGATCCTGGAATAGTATTTGTTGTTGTTGTTCAAGCCAAATGTTATGAGTGTCCATGAAACAGTTAGATCACATGCGTTCTTCTCAGCCAATCAGAGGGCTTTGTTTACATATGGTTTTCCCCGTTACATAACAATTCGCCCTTGAGATTTCGTATATAACGGACATGGAATATGATTCAATTATCAGAAAGTATTTTGACACAGTGCAAACAACTAGAATGGATGAATAATTGATGTAATTGATGAGCTTGAGGCCTTGGCAACTACAATTTAGCCATGTAAGTTCCGTTTTAGTACATTTTCAAACGAATTTTCCTTGGACATCCTCCAGTATATTCAGCTAAAACGTAAATATATTCCTTTACCCCAAACCCCCCCCCCCCAAACCATACAAACATCATTATAATCAATGGAAAACATAAAATATATTCTTTTTACCCTAACCCCCCCCCCCACCAATTTTTTAAAATACCAAATTCTAGCAAAAAGAAAAAAATATACTTTAGTTAAATTTTGGCTTTTATCAATTTTAATATTTTATCTAAATGAGACATCCATCGCTCTGTTGTTATTATCGCGCTCTGATTTGACACAAGACTCCAATGTGAGGCCTATAATTAGCTGTCATCCTTTTCAGGTGTGTTCATGCTATCGGTCTAGTCAAAGGGTTTTGTTTTGGCTGTCAAATTAAAACAGTTTTAAGCAAAAAGAGATTGCTGTATATTAAGCTTGTAGTTTTGTAACCTTGTATTTGTCAAAGAGCTGGTGAAAGAGATTATTTTCAAATTAAGTTTAACAATATATTTAGAACATTATGTGAAAGGGGGGAGGGGGCAATACATTGCTTCTAACAGCTTCGTTGTAAGTAAATTATGTAAAGGGGGAGGGCAATGCCTTCAAACCTACCGCCATCAGTGTAAAATGAAAACAAAATATGTATTCTCATTAATTTAAAGGGTAGTTTATGGGTCTGAGTTGCGGTTAAATAGATTATTTTAAAATTATGTATACAAATATATTTAGAAAATTCTGTGCCCTGGCGTAGGAGGACCGATATTGATTATACAATCCTAGTGGTACGTCAATTATGTCAATGGGGCGCGCACTGCCTTCAATTCGACAGCAAGCAGAGTAAAATGAAAACACACTATTTCTTCGCATTAAAAGTAAGGGCCGTGTATTTGTCGGAGAAGCGGTGAAAGAGATTATTTTAAAATTAATTTTAACAATATATTTAGAACATTATGTGACAGGGAGGAGGAGGCAATACATTACTTCAAACAGCTTCGTTGTAAGTAAACTAGGTACAGAAGGAGGGCAATGCATTCAATTCTACCGCCATCAGTGTAAAATGAAAACAAACAGTACAGGGATAGAAAAGTCTTTGGGAGTTGCATGAAGCTAATATTATGCATAAACTAAATAGCATTTTAACCTATGTTTGCAAAATATAGGCCTACAGGTCGATGGGCTAACGATCTAATTTAAAGTCTATAGACAGGAAAATTTAATATTTTTCTAAATGGTAAAAAAAGAAACAATGATTCCTATCCTATCCAATGGCTATAGACTACTGATTGTCTAATAAAAACGTTTGATTTCTAAGCCTAATATATTTCTGGCGAAATTTTTACTTTTTGCTTTACTTAACAGAGATAAATGCTTTTCTAAACAAAATTATATGGACGAGGGCAATAACTTTCTTTCTGTAAAAAAGGGGCACATGATTTTGAAACTAATTTTTTCTCTTCTTTTTAAGGCAAATTATGAAGAATGCGTGCCCCCTCCTTCCAAGAAAGCCAGAGATGGTGAGGCAGCCCCATTAGTGCCAGCCCCAATGCGGCCTGACAGAAAACTTAAGAGAGAGTGGGTGGATAACTACAATGCCGAAGCTACGCAAGATCGTGAAATAGCCGGCCCGCCACCCCCTTATCATACAATGTCGAGGGTCTTAGGAGCTGCCCCGCCTATTCACGATCATGAGGATGCCCTTTAATACGCACTACCTAGACCTTCCGGCACCCAAGCCCACATGGATTATTCTGATGTAATAATTTTTTCCTACCCATATATTTATTCCAATGTTTTTTTCTTTTTCAATCCCAATATAAGCTTATCTCAGCAGGGAATTAACCCCTCACCCCCCAACCAGTGTTTTAAATTTCTCTCTCTCGGCGATATCTAAATATAAATTAATTTTTTTGAAAAGAAACCACTCTTTTCTAATCTTTGCTATCGATTTGATATCTCATAAGCAAATATTTTAAGGTAATTTCTATTAATAATCACCGCCTTTGAAACTGAAAATGCTATTTTTTCAAATCTTTGATCTTTTCTCTATTGCTATCACATATATTTTTAGGTACCTGTGAAACACTAACTGCTCTTTTTCACCTAATTTTAAAAGAGATTATCACATCTGCCAGATATTATCGTTCTAATTTACACTGAATATTTCTATCGTGCCATGTTTTACTCTTATATAGAATATAGATCTCCAATATCCTAAATATTAATTTTGCGGACAATTTGTTCTCCGCTATTTCAGAAAATACAGAATTGCGCAAAGGCCATTGAAACCTTGATTGAATAAAACTGCTAATGTAAAAACAAACATGAAAAGGACATGCCAAAATTATTTATAGCCTCGTACGGATAGCTTAATGTCAAAAAATAGCGATATAATGCCTAAGAAGTGTGGGGACAGCGACTTAACGGTTCTCAACATTTTGAAGTTCAAACTTATTAATCTAACCTCCTTCATTAACCTCGTGTTGAATGAACCTGTCCAGAATTATAAATATTTCAACTTTTTTGAGAGATTATAAAAAGTGTCGGGAGTCGCGGAGCCTAGGCTACGCCAGTGGGTCCGGGACGTACTGGGGGAAGCGCAGCGGGCCCAAGAAGCGCCACGAGTCATTGAAGCACCGCAGGGAGTCGCCCTAAGTCAAAAAGCACTACAGAATGCGCTTCTATGTAATATCTTTGATTATCTTCAGTTGAATTAACCAAATGTTATTAAGCAATAATCCAAATTTTAACAGTATGGGTGATTTGAAAACTGAAAATAAACTATTTTTTATTTATAGATTGCTTTGGTTCCATATTTACCATCTCCCCCCTGTTCGTAAGTTGGAGAAGGAGAGGAGGCCGCCGTGGAGTCCCCCAACACTTCAACATGGGTCGATAGCATTGAAGTACCTTTTAATATTGACGAGTTTTTAGATGATTTTCTTTTTAATTTAGATAATAGCACAGTTGAGCTGGTAGACTTGAGGCAAAATACCTTGCAAATTTTAGATGATTTTTACAAATTAATTAAGTGGTAACCCTCCTCCTCCAGCCTCCATGGCCCTACCGCGGCAACTTCTAAAACAGTAAGTGGCGAAGTCCTCTTTTTTTTTGTACAAACTTGGGGGAGGGGGTAAAATATACGCGGGGGAGGACGATACAACGTTTCCCAATTTTAAATTAAACAGCAGAATTCTATATAAAATAAGTGTTTACAATGCGACGTTCGGTGACCTCTATAATTCACTAATGGCGGGAAAATTTGTTTTGACCCTGTAAAAATTTGGCATACCTATGTAGATAAAATTCATGCACTTCTGGAAAATCAAATTAAATTTTGGGGGAATGAGTCACTCAAGGCCTCCATTGCTTTAAAAGTGTTCTATTTAAATGAGGGAAAAAGTGAAGTTTATTATCATTATGTACAGTCTAAGATGTAGTTGGTTTATTCGAATTTAGACAATTTTGAGGGAGCTTTCATAGATTGGGTAGCTAAAATTATAACACATCTTGTGAACTTTAATGAAAACGGTAGGGGGTCTCTAGTTCTTTTTGTTGAAAATTTAAGCGTTAATATTTGTAAATTTAAGAAATATTTTATTTTAAGAGGGGGGCCGGCGGGGGAAATTAAAGGGAGTCTGTTTTAAATGATAATCCAGATATAGAAAGTTGTAAAGGTGTCAAGCGTATTTGTTTTGAAACAGATCAAAAGTGTTTCAGATATGCTTTCCTCATATCAGCATTTGAGCCTCTAGCTCGGGACGCTACTAAGACGAATTTAGACAATTGGGCTGTGCATGGGAAGGACGGGTCCGATTTCCCCCTTGTAGATTTCTCATTCTTAGAGGGGAAATACCGAGTAACGCTTTAATCCATTGATATTTTTGAAAGGGGTAATACACACTTAAATATTGGCGTTTCTGTGGTAAAATATGAAGCAGAATTTGAAGATGGGACTCACTCTAAAAAGAAGAGGGGGGTAGTCACCTTAAGGAGTCCTTCAGTTGGTTTTGTTAAATTCTGTGTTTGGATTTTATACACACTACCTAGTCAACCGAACTTAATCGGAAACTTTAACTCTATCACAGACATTAGTAGACGTCTTGGGGGTGATAAAGATATAGGGGTATGTTTCTATTGTTCAACATGCCTGTCACAAGTTCGGAGTAATACAAAGTTGTGAACTAATATGAAGCATTGTAGATAACACGGACTACAGACAGAGGAAACGGTTTCTGGGGATAGGGCCATTCTACGCTTCAAAAATTTTCAGAACACACTTCTCCAGTGCGACAAAATATCTTTAGACTGTGAAGCTAAGCTAGTGGAGGTGAACGACCCCCAATTTCCAAACCGAGTCAAAGAACATCAGGCTATTGCAGTGTCCTATGCCCACGCACAAAGAGATAGTTCTAACACCATACGGTTGTTAGAAATAGTAGTAATAGTGGATTAGGGGCTCAATTTCATGAACAAGGCATTGACTAAACTGATTGGCGAATCTTATGGTGATATTTCTCGTTTTAGAAATACTCATTAACAATTGGTTTTGTCTGCTTTGGAGCTTTTAGATAATAAAAATAAAAACTTTGGTGGCTTTTGTACGGGAGAGTGTGCAGAGGTGGATAAGGAGACTAAAGGGAAAAGAGGCGGTGGGCAGACGACAGATAGAGCCAATCCACATTGGGCGCAGGAACGATCTTCCTGGTGTAGTAATTTTAGGGTGGTTGCGAATCAGTCGTGTAACGCCAATGTTATCCAGAATTTTTTTATCCCTGTTTTTATCCACAACTCTAATTATGACTTATAATTTATTTTACTGGCACTGACACGTCTTCATCGGGAGGGAGGGGGAGTAGATATTACATGAGTGAATAGTTCATTTACCTACAACATTATTCCCATATCAGCTGAGAAGTTATTGCTTCTCCAGCTGAAATGTCAGGTAGTGGATGATGAGCGAACGTGCTGGAATAAAATCAAGTTTTTAGATTCTTTTGGTTTTTTCCCCATAGCATTGAGTAAATTGATTCAAGTGCAAAAAAGCGACAATTTTGATAGCTTTCCCTTGCTTAAACAGCACTTTCCAGACAGTGAAATGTATGACCTGTTGACCTGCAAAGGTATATACGCATACGATTATTACTGTTCGGGCGCTCGCTTAATTGAGGAGAAACTACCTCAAATTAAAGTTTTTGACAATTCATGCACTAATAGTAAATACAAATCCGATGAGTACGTGTTGGCTTGTACGGAGCGGTTCAAGGGGATTTTTAGTTATATGTGGGAGTATTGTAGGTTGTTCGTGGCCATTTATGGTTATACTTTGCTAGACTTAGTCTGCCGGAACACGGACCAGATCTCTTCAGAGTTCGGGTTAGATTTAGGATATTATTTTTCCACAGCTCATCTAGTGATGGATTTAATTTTAAAAATTAGCAGGGAAGAATTAGGCCTAATCACTGATTTAGATCAACACCTTTTTGTAGAGCGTTCAATGAGAGGAGGGTATGTTTTTCTTGGGGATCGTTTCTTATCAACCGATCCGAGCGGACAAAGCACCGGTGCAAAGTCAAATGCAGTGTTCTTGGACATGAACTCATTGTACCCCTCGACAATATCATACTACTCTTTGCCATTTGGGAACTATCAATGGCTTGAGAATCCTTGTCAGTTACCTGACATTAACACAGTCGAGGGCAATGGCCCACAAGGATGGTTCTTTGAAGTTGACGGTCACAGTCCATTGGTCCTTCGTGACTCAGTCAAAGAGTTTGTCTTTCCCTGTATCAATCGGCCCGTGAGCAGGGACTCTCTGAGCCCCTACAATCATTCATTGGTTGAGGATATGGGGATGCACTGGACTCCCTCTAAACAGAAACTTTTTGCTTATTTGTACCCTATGTAGATTATGTTTTTTCACCATGTGCTTTTGCATTGGTTGGTGAGAATCGTTTTAAAGATAACAAAAATACACTGGTTCCTACTGTTAAATCAGCGACCCTACTTGAAAACGTTTATTGACACCTTTGTCGATAAACGCTCTA
Organism: Artemia sp. Qi Xiang Cuo; assembly: GCF_049724085.1. Lineage (NCBI taxonomy): Eukaryota > Metazoa > Arthropoda > Branchiopoda > Anostraca > Artemiidae > Artemia > Artemia sp. Qi Xiang Cuo. Next base: position 10,846,622 of record NC_142814.1, read on the forward strand.
GGGCCAATTCAAAGGTGGAGAAGGAAATGTATAAGCTCATCCTAAATTCAGCGTTTGGTAAAATGTGTGAAAGCGTTCGTAATAGATCTTACTGCGACGTCGTGACTGACCCTCTCGAGTATGCACGAATTATTGCCGAACCCAATTTTACTTCGGTCACGGGCATAGAGACTGGAATGGTTCTTCTACACAGGCGAAAGCGAAATGTAGTACTGAACAAAAATATAGTAGGTGGTAGTTTAGTACTGGAAATTTCCAAAAAGATCTTGTTTTCGTTTTTTTACAATTTGTTCAACGTGCCCTTGCCCAAGGAGGGGGCGGTTAGATTTTACTATTGGGATAAATAGTATATTATGGTAAGTATAAATGGGCGGATATATTTATTTTGTGTTTTAGAAAAGGGTGGATACATATGCTCATGAATGGAGTTCACCAACTGGAATTCGTCACCCTACCCCAGGCTAGTAAAACGTCAAGCCTCCAGCCTATTATCAATTTTAAAATAAGAGACGAGGAATTCGGTGATATTCCGGGGGGTGTTCGTGGGTCCCAAAGTTTAGTGCTTGAACACTCATAGTGGTTAGGAAAAGAAGGCGTGTAAAGGGGTCTCTATACATTTTGTAAAGAGCACTGTTAACATGAGCGTTTACAGAGACTGTGTAGAAAGTAGCCTAGTGCCGAGAGCACAAGTGCTTGCAATTCGCTCTCTACAGTATAGAAATTATACTGTGAGAGTGGAGAAGAATGCAATGTCGTGTATATCCGACAAAGTCTATGTGCTCGAGAATGGTGTGACTGTCCTACTCCACGGCCACTACCGTATTTCAGACCGAGTTGAATGCGCAGACTTTCACAATCAACATGGTATGGATAAATTAACCTAACCAACTAACCACCACCCCAACCTGTTCATAAATTAACTAATCCCAATCTCACTACCCTAACCACTGACCCATCCACTAACCTGCAGTGACGGCAACTATTCTTTTTCCACCGCCGCTCCCGGGGGGAGGGTGAGGGCCCTTCCCGCGGCCGCCCCGGGGGGGGGGTCCCACCAGCGGCCGGCTGGCCTGTGACCCCTGCGGCCCCCGGGGGGGGGGACCTCACCGTTAAATTCACTGTAATGTTCAACGTTGCTGCTAGTTCCAAGGGATTTTCAAGTGTGTTTTATGTTTTGTTGTTTTTGTATAGAAAAGTGTTATTGTACAGAAAAGTGTTTAAGTACAATAAGTGCTTTATAAAATGGACATAAAAGGATTATATAGAAGAGTGTTTAAAGACAATGTCGGCTGCTGATTGGCAAAAAGTGTTTATATTTTACATAGAGTATTATCATTTTTCATGCTGAACAAATAGTTTTAAGTCTTACCATAAAATATTTTCAGTTTCTTGTTGAAAAGGTGATATTTTTATCGTTGTTCATGTTGAACAAATATTTGTTTTCATGCAGTGCCGAAATAAATGCTGCCATGAAATATTGTTTTTTTTGTTGTTCTTGAAAAGATAGATCTATGGGGGACATTACTACACATGATGTCAGTGGACACATATGAGTTACAGTTATTATCAGTCTGATTTTTGTCCCCAAAAGCAGCATCTATAAGCTTAAAATGTAATTCAGATAGTTATTATTCGGTCCCTCAATGTCGGGTAAAACACCACTTTTAGTTCGAATAATTAAAAATTGCAATAAAATACTTTTGTAGAAGCCGAAGAAAATCCAATATTGATATACTATTTTTTAGGAATCATATGGTAAAATAAAAGCTATAAACCCATCCACATCAATACAATTCATGGGGAGGCTTGATGTTTTCAATAGTATTGAATCGAACTCATGGCTGATTATTGACGATCTGGCTGAATCTATTGAACAGTTCTCACAGGAAATGCTGCAACTGTTCACCGTTAGCTCCCATCATGAACACATTTCTGTTACTCTGATTCTACACAATCTGTTTCATCAGAGCAAATATAGGCGAACCCTTGCATTGAATTGCACCGTCTATATTATCTATCGAGTTGTTAGTGATTCTAGCTTGCTCATAACTCTCAATAAGCAGATATACCCCGGCACCCCTTAATGTCTGTTGTCAGCGTAAACTCAGGGAACGAGCAATCCCTATGGTTAAATTTTATTGGATCTTAATCAGAGCACGCCCGAGGATCTGCGTGCAGTCACCGACATTTTCGACACTGACATTACAGTATATCTTCAGGTGAACCCTAGAAAAGGATATCAGTCATCATTATGACACTGAAAAAACTACACGAACAACCATATTTATCTTCCGATTTAAGCACTTCAAAACCACTGCTTAGAAAGGCTATACTCAAACATGGGGTTGATAATGATTTCATTCATCTAATATCTGAACTTTGTTTAAATTTAACTGAGGGCAATATTCAACTGTCAGATGGTGTTAGACAAAATAAAAAGCAACAGCGTACCACTTTCCGTGCCTGGGCTTTAAAAAAAAAGGGAAAAAATTTAAAAACAACGCGACTCCTTCAAGCGGGCGGTAGCTTTTTCACACTTTTACTACCGATAATTGCAGGACTTGTAAACAGTTTTCTCTAGTGAGAGAATGGCAAAACCATTTAGCGTGAAGCCTTTTGAACTTGTCCTTTTACCCGTCGAACACATCGTGGACAATCTAAGCAATTTCATTAATGATAAATGTATTGACGCTGACAAAAAACCGAATTTAAAGTAAGTTACACCATAACACGTTATACCACCGCAACAAGCTTATAAGAGACCCGTCACTGACATTCCGCCACAGGGAACATCTCAAGATTCCGCAGCAATTCATGTAGAAAGAATTGAATTCGATTATCTCGAGAATTGGAACCCAATTGCCATTGACCTATCGAGAACAAAGTAAAAGAGTATTATCTGATCTCATGTTGGAAACTGGCAATCAAGTTCAAGTCGAGAGCTCAGGGAAATGAATTATAATTCAGGGAAAAAGTTATAATCTAGTTGATTTAATTTGTGACATGGTAATGAATCGTAAGGGACTTCTATCCTTTGATGATAATCTATACACCTTTTTGTGTGTATCAAACTTCCCCAAAAGTCTTATTGGCAATAAGCAAATTCTAAAGAAACTAAGAGAATATAGTCCACCACACAACTCCATTTAAAAAAGAAGAAGATTCGATTTTTGAAGATACAAGCAGCTCCACTGATTTTACAACACCTGTGGTTGCTACTCAAAAGCGAAGACGAATTGATTCGCCCGCCAGTGTGCAAAAGGGGAGTGGTCATTACACTACGTGTTTACGCTCAAAATGGTTGAAGTTTTGAAAGGTGTCTATGAAAATATTGGTGAGGTGGGAAGTTTAAGTTCCCCCAAAATACTTTTTAAAGCCTCCTACGACACATTGAAAAAAGCAAAAGAGTATCTAGAGAAAGACTCAAGTTACACACTGCATCGGAATAATAGGCTTCGCGGCAAACAATATCGTCAAACTAAGCCCATTTCACATTTGCATATAATGCAAACGGATATTTTAACTTTAGAAACGCTTCAGCAACGTCACAATGCCCCCTAAAAATATAGTCTGGTGGCAATCAGTGTCTTTAGTCGCTATGCATATGCTATTCCACTACGTTCAAAGAGAGGTCTTGAAGTTGCTCGAGCCACTGAAAGTATTCCTGAACAGGATTCGTATAGAAAAATTCAATTTGATCGTGGCAGTGAATTTGTTAATCCCCATGTGCAAAAGGTTCTGTTGAAAGATAATACAACACTTCATCATAGTCACAGTCCTATAAAGGCTGCATTGGCCGAACGATTAATAAGAACGATTCGTCTATTAATTTCAAGATATTATACATTTAAAAATACACCGGCTTTTATTCATGATTTAGATAAAATCATGTTTATTTAGAATCAACGACCCCATCGATCTCAGTCCAACTGTACACCAACGGATGTTCATTACAATTAAAAAACATTTGATGTTTTTCTAAAGCAATGCTCCACTAGCAATGAGAAGAAAAAGAAGAAGAAAGTCAATATTGGTGATACTGTTCGAATTAATAGAACCACCAATATTTTTGAAACAGGGAATTATTTATGGAGCACTGAACTTTTTAAAGTGTCCAAAATTCTAGACACTGAGTAGACGACCTATGGACTGAGAAACACCAAAGATGACGAGATTCTCGGTTGTTTTTATGAATATGAACTGCAAAAAGTTAGAAACACTAGTGAAATTTATCAAATTGAAAAGATATTAAAGAGTCGTACTCGTAGGGGTAAGAAACAGTTGCTTGTTTGCTGGCTTGGATACAACTCGGATTTTGATTCTTGGGTCAGTGCTTAAGATATTGACAATGCTCAATGATTTCTTTATGACCTTCATGTTCAATTTTTCTGATCCTCTCTAAAATGACTTGAATAAAACAAGTGATTTTTGGACGAAAATTTCCCCCACCATCAAATTCGACGACAGAAAGTATGAAGTGGCTCTTGCTGACTGTACTCTTAAAAATACCTACGACATCATAAGAAATGATCGTAAATATAAAATAAAAATTAGACCCTATGATTGGCCACCTCCACCAACAGGTGATAAAGATAAAATTCAAAAAATCAATTGGATTAATTATTCTTACATTGAATTACCCTACGAGGAACTCACCTGTATAAACGATTTTTGTCGTTCCATTAATAAAAGAATTTCTACCCGTAAAAAAGGAGCTTATCATTTCAACTATTCAAAGAATGAGGCCAAGGTCTAAATTAGTTCGGCTATTGCCAATGAAAAGGTTATTCTCAACGATAATCTAAAGGACGTTCTTGGTTTTAAGCTCAATATAATCAATGGTAAAAGTGCCGGAAACACTAATTTCATTTTCGCTGACTACTCGCTTGCCTTCTCCACAGATACCCACTTGTATATTTCTCTATGCTTCATTTGTGGAAACATCTCGGGTTGGTAATTCAAATGTTCCACTCCTACGATTTCTTGAACGAAAAACCAACCAAGAACATGTTCACCACTACAATATAAAGCATCTTCAGTATATTCCCGTAAACACTTCCTATTTGGAACTCTGTCAGTTAACACTAAGAACCGAATTGGGCGATCCCATAGCGATTTCAAAAGGTTTGGCTGTGATTAAATGTCATTTTAGACCCAACTCTCAAAAGCAAGATGTCTAATAAAAGAGTGGTGTTCACTTGCCCTTATATTGACTGCTTTGTTAATACTCTTGGCCCGAGACCACAAGGCTGTGGAATGAACGCTCGTCAATGTCTGGCTACGGTCTTGGCAGTTGGTTTGCTAAGCTGTTTCGCTCTTCACTACCACTGGCTAGAAAATATCTTGTACCGGCTGCGACAGATTTTGCATCCTCGACACTTTACGATTGGGGCTCCGGCAAGGATTTAAAAAAAAGTGCTACGGAAAATCTTAGGTCCAGTGCACGAACCCTTGGCCAGAAATTAAAACAGACTGGTAAAGGCTTAAAAAGGTCAAGAAACAATGCATCACTCATCAGTCTCCACTCAGGTCGGAAACGAAAGACATCATCCCTCTTGTCAAAGAAAAGAAGGAAAAAGCTGACACGTGCTGTAAACAGAAGTCCCAGAAAGAAAATTGTCAGATCGAAACTAGATTTCTTCTCCTAAAATGTCCTACCTACCGCATAAGGATTCTCAACCTTCAATCACCGCCTCATTGAATCTATTCAATGCCGAAAATGTGGATGTGAGTGTCAAGCATGGATACTATGAACAATTTTATCCACAACAACCCATCTCTGATATTATTCTCTTACGATTTTAGTCCAATGAAGACTACTTTATGGATTTGTCTTTGACATTTATAGACTTACAAATTAAAGTCCGAAAAGTCGATAGTACAATGACTGTTTGGGGTGATGAAATATCGTATGGAAATTGTATATTGCATAATTTATTTCGTCAAATTAGTGTCTACATCAATGGTATGCTGGTGAGCACTAGCAATAATCTCTCAAATTATACAAGCTATATGCAATTCATGCTGATGACACCCAAGTCATACAAGGAATTGAGAGACACCTCCAATGGATACGAATATATTACTAATACTGATAGTACAGATGCACTTAAAAATGGTAAAACTAGTGAGTTACATCAAGTTTGAAAAATATATCATGAAATATTTAATATACCCCAATGGCTACCACCCAATGTTAAAGTGGATATAAAACTCACGCTTACACCCTCCAATTTTATATTGAGAAAGGGACTTGCTGCCAATCTTGATGTAAATCTCTCCCTCACCTCGGCAATACTTCAGGTACGCAAACAACAAGTTTAGAGTTCTGTTGCTTTGGCCGTGGAAAAACTGAGAGCCAATGGCAACAATATTAAACTACTTGTTCCTCATACAGTCACCAATCAGCGTCATATTGCAATGGGCTCACGCACCTTCACCGATTCATCCTTTATCAATGGTGAAATTCCGTCAAAACTTGCGTTGGCATTTGTAAAAAGCGCCAGTGCAATAGGATCATGGACTGAATGCAAACATTAATTCGAGATGTTTGGACTTTCATCTCTTGTGTGAAAAGTAAATGGCATCCCACTCTACAATCTATCTTTTGATAAATCCTATAGAACATTGTACGAGTTGACCATGCAAACCCTAGATCATGACTCTCAACTATTCGAAAATGGTATAACCGAAGATATGTCTGCTAAAACCCATGGTATCATTGTATTGGATTTGTCGGGTACACAGGATATGAGTATAGTACGTACAGGGAGTGTGCGTTTAGAGTGTACATTTACCGACCCATTGGCTGAGAGTATTGCACTAATCTCACTAAATCAATATGAAACCTATTGGGAAATCACTCCCAAAGGCAGTGTTCTACTAGACTTGGTGCCTTGAACACCAGTCAAACAATCAATGTATTTACTATGGACCCCTACATTTCTCAGTAACAATCCTATTGTCTGCCCTTGGACTTTCTTGGAAAAATTCTATGTTTCAACAATGCCTTAATTATTGTTAATAGCAGTTCGTCGACTGTGCTGACGGGTCATTGGCTGTGCATCTTTCAAACAGTGAAGAAGATTGAATTTTTTTATCCTTTAGGTCTACCCTATACATTCTATACGCCCCAAATCAGCAACTATATCGAGAGCAGTCGGAAAACTATCGTTTAAAATTGAAAGAGGGTGCAGTATCTAACGACTAAAATCTGTGCCTTCCATGCACTACTATATTATGTGTTCCGATGTCGCGGCTATACTTAGAATTAGTTTCTCCACATTTATGTTTACAACCCACGTCTGAATGACTTTCTAGTGGAAAAAAACCTCTCAGACCTATATGGTTTTAATTTCAGTGCCCTAGGAATAAACTGCTTAAAAATGTTTGTGAATTTGTTTATTAATAAAATGCATATATATATAACAATGTCTTTAAATCTTTACTTTAGATTTCTTCATCTTTGATGTATAGGCAACTGTCGTGAAACACTAATGCCGATAAATCATTTGGATTCACTGTATATTGATCTTGATTGATTGAAAAGTCAGGGTCACATTTTCTGCAGTAAAATGTAACTTCACTCTTGACATATCTCTTTGTATATTCAATTATAATATTTTCATTCATATTATTAAATTCATGAGTTTCAATCTGTCTATTTGAAGCAATATCACATACAATTTTTTCAAGTGGTGAATCACATTCGTTCAAAGCCAAATAAAAATAGTTTGGTTTAGAATAATAGCAGGTGGTGTCATCGCACCTGGGTGTTAGAATCCAAATTGTTTTGATACCCCAGCATTTGAGTAGTAGACCCGATTCCTCTTCCCCGAATAATTTAAATCAATGATGATACCAATCTCGTAGCAATAAATTGAAATCATGTTTGGGATTCTTTCCATTCATAGCGGGTCTAAGTATTCTCCCACTGATCACATTTATCATAGTGACAATTGGAGCACAGGTGCCCTCTAGGGTGAGAGTCACACACCTCTTCAAGACATGAATTACATCCTTTAATTTGTACTGCATAGCCTCTATGTAATTTACAAGGATTACATAATTTACACTTTTCACTATAGTCATCAATAATTTTACAATTCTCACATTGATTCCAACTGCCAAGAGTGTACATGCACAATGGACATATATAGAACATTTTTCTGTTTCCGATGTCGACTCACTCACAGCTAAAACGAAACTGATCCTCTTCGTTCGATAAATTCAATGAGAGTAAAATGGGGGAGAGAGGAGTAGCTCTGTGACGTTACCTCTTTCGAATGATGGGGGGGGGCCATCTACATTGAATCCATTGGCAATATTTTCAAAAGTATATCCACAATATGATTCTGCTTTGTTTCAATTAATATATCAATAAATTGACTATAAGCATTTGAGTCACATTTTAAAAGTTTCATGCAATAGTCCAATGGGGGTGAATCAGTTTTCATTATATTGTCAAGTGTCGCCTGAGAGAATATCCTGCGTTTAAGAGATAACTAGAGAAAATCATCATCCAAAATCAAATGTTTTTCCATAAACACTAGATTTGATCTAATTCTCTCTTTCTCAAATTTATTCATTTTTCAGTCCTTTCACTCTGACTGCTGACTCTAGACTGACCATGATTCGTTAGCCCTAACCAGAAAAGAAAGAGAAGATTTTCGATTTCGAAACAATTTTATTGAATAATTACAACATCAACAATAATACTAAGCATGTATATTTAGCGACACAGTTTATTGTCTTCGATATGCTTCACCAATGCACTTAAAGCACATTGATGTCTATTCACATGTGCTATATCAACTTTTGCGGCGAAACATAATTGATCTTTCATTTTAAATTTGCTCAAGGATATCACATCTCTTGCATATACTGCATCCCATTCCAGACAAAGCCGCCATCCTTTCGTAATTTCCACCACAATGCTTGGTGCTCTTGTATTATTATCATCAACTCCACTATCAACTTCTAATAGGGTAAACATTCCACTCATCGCCATCACAAATATATATCCAAATGAGTAAAGTCAAAACTGTTCTTCTTCTCACTCCTTTGAATTCTATTCACAGACTAATAAAACTTTGGCAAAAATCCTTTCTTTATATTCACTCCATCACTAATATGTAAACAAAGCCCTCTGATTGGCTGAGAAGGAACCACGTGATCTAACTGTTTCCTGGAAACTCATAACATTTGTCTCGAGCAACAACAACAAATACTATTCCAGCATCATTATATTCCCCGAGAGCATTTACATGTCCAAAACAACAACAAATACTATTTCTGGATCATAACATTCGCTGAGAGCGTGTACTTACAACAACAACAACAACATTGACCTTGAAAATTGCCTCGGAAACAAAAACAACATCGACCTTTGGAAATTTAGGTCATTGACCCCATTAACCACGTGTTCTCCCTAGGGAGGCTATGCCCTTATTTGGGGTGCAAAAAAGTTATAGGTGGCAGCAGGGGTGAGGGATTGCGCTGGTACCCCCATCTCTACTGCTCCTGCGGCTCTAATGATTTTCTCTTTGGCCCGATAAAAAACTTGAAAAAGTAAATAGAAACTTTTTAAAGTTAATTGAAAGCTTCAGAACAGAATTTTTGAGATACCCCCTCCCCCTTCCACCAGACTGAAATGTTGGGTACTCTACTGTGCGATATAATATAAAGCCCTTAATGTCCTACTCGAAAGCTACCTGTGTATTTTGCATCTTTATTACACGATTTATGTACTACGAAAATAAGTTTTTTTCTCGAGAAAAAAAGAGAGAAAATAAAACTTAAAAGCAGATATAAATTATTTTGTATACGAAAGAGATTCGTCATTTCTCATCTCTACGCTCTCTACGCTAAGTATGTAGAATACTGTAGTGGTATCGTTTATTAGCGCAACATATGTACAACCGATTGCCTTTTAAATCTTTAGGACTGATTATTTATAGTCAATGCAGAACATTCATTTTTCTTAAATCAAATCGCCCTTGTGCTTGAGTACTGGTTCCTAGAGCGTAAAAGACAAAAAAAACGTCGAACCCTAGCGTATTAATTAAAAAACTTTTTCCACAAAATAAGTTTTTCAAAGAAAAGTAAAGAACTCCATTAAACAAAAAATGAGCAAAAATAAAATCAAATAATCTACCAAGCTCGAAACTACCACAAAACAGCACCGATAAATAAATGAAACCCAGAACGTACAGAAATTACGATAAATAACCGATTTAAACTCAAAACGAGCAGAAATTATCATAAGTTGGGTGTAAAACCCCTATGCCTTCCAATGGCCAGAACAAAATTTGCACTTTACTGAAAAGATTATAAATGTTTTTACTTTTATAAATTTAATAAATCAAGTAATATTGACATTTTGATTATTAAATATCAGTATATGTATATTAAACTGGCAATGTACATTCATTTGTATTTTTTCAGTAAAGTGGAAATTTTGTTCTGGCCTTGGGAAGGCATAGGGGTTTTGCGCCCAAGTTACGTTAATTTCTACTCGTTTTGAGTTTGACACGGTTATTTATTATAATTTCTGTTCGTTTTGGGTTTCATTTATTTATCGATGCTGATCTGTGGTAGTTTCACGCTTGGTAGATTATTTGATTTTATTTTGGCTCACTTTTTGTTTAATGGAGTTCTTTACTTTTCTTTGAAAAACTTATTTTGTGGATAGTTTTTTTTTAATTAATTTCCGTTTGTTTTATATTGACATAGTATTTTCAGGGGAAAAGAAAATAATACTTTAAATCTTTTCGTTTTTTAAGACTTTATAGTTTGGCCTGCTATTTGTATGCTGGAGAAAATTTTTCAGCAATTTTTAACAACATACACCCTTTTAAAAATCCGGACTCAAATAATACTGTTTAATTTAGTTTCATACCTCCTCTAGTTGACCTGAAATGGAAAACTTCATACCATTCGCAAAAAATCTGTTTGCTTTCTTTGATAGCTTGGATACACTTACGCCATTTTGATTTGGTTAAATTTTAAGAGCAGAAGTAGCCCCGAAAGTTTGAACATGATACCCTCAGTCGTTCTTTGGATACTGCTTAGATTCCTTATTTGGAATTAGAATTATAACAGTTAATTTTTATTTAATCTTAAGGCAACATTTATTTTTTAAACATAATGGGCAAATGGATGGGGGGGGGTGGTTGGGTGGAGTGGAAGGGGGATTAGTTGCCCTCCAAAATCACTTTCGACTATTAAAAAGGGCATCAGCCCTTTTTATTTTCAATCGAATGAGCCCCTTTCGATCCCACGACAACTCCTTCGATACGAAGTGCCCTGGTCTAAACAACAGCAACAACAACAAAAAATATTATTATTCACTTTCGACTATTAACCAGGGTACTAGCCCTTTGAATTTCAAATCGAATGAGCCCCTTTTCAAGTTTCTACGATAAAGATTTCAATAAAAAACCTTATATGCCCCCAGCGCATAACTTATAACCCTTGCCCGGAGGGTCGTGGGGGAGTGTCCTCCTGAAAAACATATTTTCTTTCTGGAAATCAACTACGCTGAACAAAATAGCTATCTCAAAATTTTTATTGGATGTGTTTGGAGGAATGATGGGCGTGGGGGTTGGGGGCTCGTTGCCTCCAATCACATTCGACTATTAAAAAGGGCACTAGCCCTTTGAATCTCCTATCGAATGAGCTTTTTTTGAAGTTTCTAGGACAACGCCTTTTATTAAAAAACGTATATGCCTCCAGGGCATAACTCAAAACCCTTGCCCTGACGGCTGTGGGGGAGTATCCTCCTCAAAAACATATTTTCAATCTGGAAATCAACTACGCTGAAAAAAATGACTATCTAAAAATTTTGATTGGATGTTTTAGGGGGAATGATGGGCGTGGGGGGGGGGGGCTAGTTGCCCTCAAATCTCTTTTAACTATTAAAAATGGCACTAGGCCTTTGAATTTCCAATCGAAAGAGCCTTTTTTGATGTTTCTAAGACAGCGCCTTCTATAAAAACCTTTTATGCCCCCAGGGCATAACTTAAAACCCTTGCCCTGAGGGTTGTGGGGGAGTGTCCTCCTCAAAAAAATATTTTCTATCTGGAAATCAACTACTCTGAACAAAATACCTGTCTCAAAATTTTGATTGGATACGTTTGGGGGAATGATGGGTGCGGGGGGGGGGGGCTAGTTGCCCTCCAATCACTTTCGACTATTAAAAAAGGCACTAGCTCTTTGAATTTCCAATCAAATGAGCCCCTTTTGAAGTTTCTACGAGAACGCATTCTGTAAAAACCTTATATGCCCCCAGGGCATAACTTAAAACCCTTGCCCTGAGGGTTGTGGGGGAGTGTCCTCCTAAAAAAATATATTTTCTATGTAGAAATCAACTACGTTGAACAAAATGGCTATCTCACAATTTTGATTGAATGTGTTCGGAGGAAAGATGGGCGTGGGGGGGGGAAGGGGCTAGTTGCCCCCCAATCCCTTTTGACTATTAAAAACGGCACTAGCCCTTTGAATTTCCAATCGAATGAGCCTGTTTTGAAGTTTTTACGACAATGCCTTCAATAAAAACCTTAATTGCCCCCAGGGCATAACTTAAAACCCTTGCCCTGAGGGTTGTGGGGGAGTGTCCTCATTAAAACATATTTTCTATCTTGAAATCAACTAAGCTGAACAAAATGCCTGTCTCAAAGTTTTGATTGGATATGTTTGGGGGAATGATGGGCGCGGGGGGGGGGGCTAGTTGCCCTCCAATCACTTTCGACTAAAAAAAGGCACTAGCCCTTTGAATTTCCAATCGAATGAGCCTGTTTTGAAGTTTTTACGACAACGCCTTCAATAAAAACCTTAATTACCCCCAGGGCATAGCTTAAAACCCTTGCCCTGAGGGTTGTGGAGGAGTGTCCTCATTAAAACACATTTTCTATCTTGAAATCAACTACGCTGAACAAAATTGCTATCTCAAAATTTTGATTTGATATGTTTGGGGGAATGATGGGTGTGGGGGGCTAGTTGCCCTCCAATCACTTTCGACTATTAAAAACGGCCCTAGCCCTTTGAATTTCCAATCGAATGAGCCTGTTTTGAAGTTTCTACGACAACGCCTTCAATAAAAACCTAAAATCCCCCCAGGGCATAAATTAAAACCCTTGCCCTGAGGGTTGTGGGGGAGTGTCCTCCTCAAAAATATATTTTCTATATGGATATCAGCTATGCTGAACAAAATTTGGATTGGATGTGTTTGGGGGAATGATGGGCGTGGGGGGGCTAGTTGCCCTCCAATCACTTTCGACTATTAAAAAGGGCACTATCCCTTTGAATTTCCAATCGAATGATGTGTTTGGGGGAACTATTGGTGTTATGGCGGGGGGGGGGGGCGAGGTGCCCTCCAATCACTTTCGACTACTAAAAAGAGCACTAGTACACTCGATTTCTAATCGAAGAAGCGCCTTTTGAAGTCTCTGCGACGACCCCTTCTATATGAAGTGCCCTGCTTTAAAGAAAAAAAAAATAATAACCATTGTGTCAACATTGATCTTATATGCCCTCAGGGCATAACTTGAAACCCTTGCCCCGAGGGTTGTGGGGGATTTTCCTCCTCAAAAAGATATTTTCCATATGGAAATCAACTACGCTGAACAAAATGGCTATCTCAAAATTTTGATTGGATGTGTTTGGGGGAATGATAGGCGTGGGGGGTTAGTTGCCCTCCAATCACTTTCAACTATTAAAAAGGGCACTAGTCACTCCAATTTCCAATCAAATGAGCCCTTTTCGAAGTTTCTACGACAACTCCTTAGATACGAAGTGCCCGGGTATAGAGAAAAAACCAAAAACACATTGTGCCCGCATCGTTCTTTACTTAGGTAGCGCTAGCGCGCTGCCTATCATAGAGGGGGGAATAAGCAAGCAAATATTGGCATGAAAGTGTATTTTCTTAGGTTTCCTCTTCCTTACCTACAGAGCTCTGGAGGGGGGGGTATATTGACCCAATTTTACCGTTATTTGACTGTTGGACTATTTCAAACAAACTGATTATATCAAAATTTTGATCGGATGCATTTGGGGAAAAGAGTGTATGTGTGGGGAGGGGGGTCAGATACCCTCCAAACACTTTTGATTCATAAAAAGGTAATTGTCCGGGGTAAATTTTCACCAGGATTGAATTGTCTCGAGAATACATCCTTGGGGAAGAGGGATTATTCCGTGGAGGAGTAGCCAGATTTCCAAGCATTATTTAAAAAACGATCAGAAATTAAACAGAAATAACAAGTTTTTTTAACTGAAAGTAAGGAGCAACATTAAACGAACAGAAATTATTACGTACATGACGGAGTTAATCCTCCACAACACCTCGCTCTGTACGCTAAAATTTGAATTCGGTCCCAATCCTTTAAGAGTGACTCTTGAAACACTATGTTCGTTTAGTACAATAAGAAGCTCTTATTTAAGTACTAAAAAACTTTAGCGTAAAGAGCGAGGTGTTGTGGAGGAGTAACCCCCTCATATACGTACTAATTGCTGTTCCTTTTAAGTTTTAATGTTGCTCCTTACTTTCAGTAAACCGAGGTCTGGGAGCGGCAGTTGCCCCCTGCCAGATAGCAAATTACGCCCCTGTCCCAGATCCACTTCAAATGTAAGTGGTGGTCGTAGACATTTTAGGGGGGACTCACCCGATCGAAAAGTAAAACTTTTAGTGCCTTTTTTAAAGTTCGAAAGTGATAAGGAGGCAATCGGGCACGCTCCTTTCACCTTCTTATGGCTATATTTTTCCAAAACACATTTTATCAAAATTATGAGATAGGTATTTGTTCAAAATAGTCTGAAATCCAAATAAGTTGTCTTCGGGGATTTTGTAGCCCTCCTCCCACAGCCCCTAGGATAAGGGTTGTAAGTTATACAAGTTGCCATTTGTATAAACGGGAAGAATTTTTATCGGGAAAGGGGGGTATGCTTGTTTTTTTATCTTAAAAAAGGCCTAGGGTATAAAGGTAAAACTGTTAGAAAGAGGGGTGTTTAACAAAATCAAAACACACTATGAGTATGCCGGTTGTCAAAAGGGGGTATCAGCAAAATCTAAGAAATGGATTTGGGTATCAAGTTGAAACTTTCATTGCATGTATTAAATGGATGCTGAAAAGTATTCGGAGGGCAAATTTTGAAATATCCATTTTTTCAAAATAGTCAAAAGTCTAATAGCCATGCTTCTTGGGATACCATGCACTCCCCCCTCAAAAGTCACGGTTAAGGGGCTGTAGACTATGCGACTTGTTCATTGCTTACTTACAGGAATTGTTGTTGAGAAACGAGGAAATGTTTGATCCTGGTTGTGTTTCGAAAATTCTAAGGGTACTAAGGTAAAACTTAATGGAATGATGAGGGCAAAGTTGAACTAACTCAAAGTATACTATGTACATCCATTTTATCAAAACGGTGCATCTGTGGTATGTCAGGGACGGCCAAGTATATTAATATGACACTTTCAGGGCTACTACCACTACTATTGTGACTACTTGTGACTGCAATTGCAACTAAGCTCGACTGCAACTACGGCTACTTGCGAATACTTTTCACTGGCGACTTCGACTACGACTTCTTCCACCTTTAACCACTTGTGACTCTGACTGCGACAGCTTGCTTACTTACTTTACTTTACTTTAACTCCCATCCGGCCGGATTGGCCGACTCGGGGCTTCTCCTCTGACTGAACTATGGCAAAGCTTCTTATACGATTCCCTGTTCGCTGCAGTCCGAAGGAGTACCGACAGGGGATGGCTGGGAAAGTGTTCCCTCCAGCGCTTGGGAGGTCGTCCCTTTGGACGGGAGGCATCAATCCTTCCTTCAAACGCAATTTTCGGAAGTTGGGCTGGGGACATCCGCTGAACGTGGCCTAACCATCGAAGCTGTTGAAGCTGGATGGTCTGCATGATGGTCTGGGACTAGTTGAGCAAAGACAATAGCCGTTCGTTTGATATTCGGTCACGGTGGGTGATACCAGTAAGCTTCCTGAGGGATTTTGTTTCAAAGGCCGCCAACCGGCGTTTGTCTTTTGCTTTCAAGGTCCATGTCTCTGCTACGTACGTTGCTACTGGAACCACAAGAGCTCGAAAAAGGCGTGTTTTTAGTTTCAGCGACAGATGTTTGTTTTTCCAGATCGATCGCAATGACTTGAAGCATACTGAGGCAAGGGCGAGGCGTCGTTTAATGTCTTTTGAAGAGTCGTTTGTGGACGTCAGCTCACTTACAAGGTAAACGAAAAGGTCAACCCACACGATCCCTTCCCCCAGGCTCATAATTTTGCTGGGTTGAAGGCCTTTATCTGTATGCCGGGTTACCTTCATGGCTTTTGTCTTGTTAGCATTGATTTTCATCCCAAAGGAACTAGCTGCATGATCAATATCGTTAGCGCTTGATTGCAGTTCCTCTAGTTGTTCGTTTAGGCGATTAATGTCATCGGCGTCTGCAAGCAAGTCAAAGAGGTTTCCACTCATGAGTGCTCCCGTGTCATTGGGCACCAGTGCCAGTACAGCATTCAGGAATAGGCAGAACAGAGTGGGGGAGAGTAGGCATCCTTGCAGCACACCTGAAGAGGTTGAGAATTTTTCAGTAAAGCCTTCGCTGGTCTGCACCATGCTTCTCGACTTCTTGTACATGCTCTTGACAACGTCAATAATGTCAGTGGGAATACCGTAGTGTGCCAGGATGTGCCATAGACCATCTCACCAAATTAGATCGAAATCTTGTTTGAAATCGATAAACAGCTGGTATAGCTCTTTCCCGAATTCCAGGTATCTTTCCATAATTTGTCTGATCACAAAAATTTGGTCTATGGTGGATCGGTTTTGACGGAAGCCAGCTTGATATTCAGGGATTACTTGTCTTGTCAGGTTTCTGATCCGATCAAGGAGAATTTTCGTAAGGATTTTAGCTGGTTGGCAAGTAAGCGATATGGGTCTGTAGTTTTCACAGTTACTTTTAGATCCTTTCTTGTGCAAGGGCACTATGACAGATTTCAACCAAGACTCAGGGAAGTATTTTATTTCCCCTAAAGCTGTTACTACGTATTTTGTGGTACAGATCAACGACGATATCAGATTCCACTTTTAGCAGTTCTGCCTGTATACCGTCTATTCCCGGTGCCTTATTTGACTTGAGGGATTTGAGTGCGGCTTCTACTTCTGACCTTAAGGGTGGTGGGGGTGGTTTCTCATCTCTGTGTGCTGGGAACTTTCGAAGCACTTCAGGATCCGGGTTTACTGTGAGATTAAGCTTTTCCTGGAAGTGTTCTTTCCAGCGATATCGGATTCCGGCACAAGTAGTGATTTGTGTCCATTTTTATCTAAGAGATCGAGGCACTTCGCTTCTTTGCGGTTTTTCAGCTCTCTAGCACGTTTGAACATGAGGTGTGAGTTACCCCTACGGGAGTCCTCCTCACACTGCCAATATTTTTCAGTAGTCATGTCTTTTAGTGCTTGGCGGGTTTTCGTCTCAATTTGACGTTTAAGGTTTTTGAATCTATCCTTGCTTTCTCGATCTTGCTTGTTTTTTAGAGTTCGTTTCTCGGTACACATATCAATAATCTCCTGGGTAATCCATGGCTTGTCTTCTGCAGATTTACGGCCGAGGACGAGCTCAGCTGTCTCGCATACGGCCAGGCTGCTTTTCGAAACAAGTAGATCGATGTCGGCTGGACTCAGCAGATCAGGTGTTTCTTGCAAGGTCTTTGACAGTCGTTCGTTGAGCTGCATTCTGTACTCTTGTCTCGTTTTAAGGTCTTTAAGTGCTTTTATCCGGAATCTCGGAACTTTTTGTTTCGACTTGACAACGACCTTTAATCTTAGGCGAAGCGATGACATGAGGAGATTGTGATCACTATCAAAGTCCCCTCCTCCTAGCCTCACTGTCTCTGTGAATGAAGATTTCCATCGGCTGGATACCAGTATATAATCTTTCATGTTGGCAGTCCTTCCATCGGGGGACCACCACGTGACTTTTCTCTTTCGTCTGTGCTTGAACATTGTGTTTGTGATAAAAAGCTCGTTATCTCGGCACAATTCAGTGAGTCGTTCTCCTCTGCCGTTGATCTGTCCGATCCCGAACTTGCCCATGACATCTTCGTTTCCGCTATTGTCACTCCCCGCGATGGCATTGAAGTCCCCGAGGACTAACACGATGTCTTTCTTCGGAATGGTGTCGACAAGGCTCTGGAGCTGAGAGTAGAAATCTGCCGACTCTTCGTCTGACCTTGATGAATCCGGAGCATAGACCTGTACCACGGAGAGGTTTTTGAACTTGCTTTTGAGTCGGATCATCATTAATCTCTCCGACACAGACACCACTGATAGAAGAGATTTCCTTGCTGCTTTTGTCAGCAAAAAGCCGACTCCTTATCTGTGTGTTCCGTCTTGTCTTCCAGAGAGCAAGAGGGTTGCGTCTCCTATCTGTTCTCCGCTGATACCTGGTAGATGAGTCTCTGAGAGGCCGATGATGTCCTAATTGTAGCGGTTTGCTTCACGGAGGAGCATGTCTTTCTTTCCTGGTTTCGAAAGTGTCCAAAGATTTAACGTGCCGATTCTGGTGGTAATTTTTGTAGATAAAACCGGTCTAGCGTCCGTTTGTGACGGACTTGTCAAACGTTGCCTTGATTCGTTTCCAACGCTGTTGGCTGTGACTATGACAACTTGCCGTGACTATGACAACTTGCAACAACTACAATTGAAACTACTTCTGACTGTGACTACTTGCACTGGCGACTGTGATTACTGGTGGCTGTGACTCCTTATGACTACAACTACTTACGAAGTGACTACTTGCAACTGTGAATACTAGTGATTCTGACTACTTCTGACTGTGAAAAAGGCCAGATGTGATAGTGACTTTGACAACTTTTGGCTCTGACTACTTGCTGATTTGACAAATGGTGACTGTATCTACTTATGACTGCAAACATTTGCGACCTTGACAACTTCTGACTACTACTGAGACCAGTTGCCACTGCGACTATGATAACTTGTGACTCTGACTAACCACTACTTGCGACTAACAATTGGATAATTTGCGACTGTGACTGCTAGTACTTCCGAGTCCAGCAATAAATGCTGCTACTACTCCTACTGCTGCGATTACATGCGAGACTGCAATAGCTACTTTTACTTCTACCACTACAACTACAACTATTGAACTAAATCAAAAAGTTTAAGGGCATCCTGCCTGTCAATATGGCTTAGTGTTCCAGGTTGTCCAAAGGGCTAGTCTGCAATATCTAGTAAGTAAAAAAGGTTTTTAAGTGGGAAATTTTAGGGAATTTACACATAGATGTTAAACTAAATCAAAAGACTCTTATGTGCATCCAGGTACTCCAAAGGGCGCATCTCACTAACTATTTAGGATTCTAATTTAAACATCCAGAGAATGGCAAGGTGGATGTTGCACCAAATCGAAAGGCACTAAGTGCATCTGGGTTGTCAAATGGGTGTAACTGTTCGTACCTTAATTGATCTCGGGAATGGCTACGAACATTTAGCTGAAACTTTCAGGGAAAGATAAGGGGGATCATAAACTCAATCATAAGACATTAGATGCATGCAGGTGGTCGAAATAGGATATTTTCATTGCTTCCGGAGTATCTGAGGAAGGATATTAACTTGACATATTCAGAGAATGTTGAGGGGGCTGTTGAACTTAAAGACACTATGCGCATAATGTTTCTCAAAAGGATGTATCTGCAAAATCTCTTGGAACTACTAATGGTACTTCGGTGAAACTCGAGGGAGATGTTGAACTAAATCGAAATATGCTGCAGGCATTGATGTTGTTAGAATGGTGTTTGGAATGTGTCAGTAGCAGTTAAGGGTATTAATTTGAAACTTTCAGAGAATTTTGAGAGACACGTTGAACTTAATCACAAGACACTATATTTATCCTGTTGATCAAAAAGCTGTATCTGCAATGTCTCAGAAACTGCTAATGGTATTTAGCTAGAACTTTCACGAAAATTTATAGGGGATATTGAAATAAATCAAAAGACGCTATTTGCATCCATTCTTTCAAAAGGACGTATGTGAAGTATCTCAAAGACGGCTAGGATATTAAGTTTAATCTTTTAGGGAATATTGAGAGAGACTTTTAACAAAATGAAAAGACATGATATTCTTTCTGATCACCAAAATTATATTTTGTCCACACCCTGCAAACGCTCACGTCGAAGTCACAGATAAAAGAAAGTAAGGAGTCAGAAATAAAGAGAGCTGACTGATGTCCGTGATATTTATACAGATTTTTTTTTCTTGTATTCCATCTTAATTCACATGTAATACTTTGAAAATTCTCCCAAGAGAAATCTTTCGACTATGTTATAAATAAATTACTGTTGAATGAAATTTTAATTCAAAAGTTTTCCCAAGCTTAATTTAAAATTTTATGCAATAGCTATGCTGAACACAACAAAGCCAAATTAAGACCACATTATACAACTTGAGGTTTTAAATTGGAATCGAATAATTTAATTATTAAGCCAATATTGTATACTTTAATAGTAGCCAAAATCCTGATGCTAGTAATTTTGGTTTGGTTTTAAGCTTGACTTCAGTTTTCAATTTAATTTTTGCTCGTTTTGGGATTTATTTATTCATTTATTTATTCATGTCAGTATGTGTTGTGTTTATATTTGACATAATTATTTATTATAATTTCTGTTTCTTTGAGTTTTCATTATTCTTTAATAGTAAATTCTGGCCGTGTTAAGTTTGGGAAAATATAGTCTACTGGTCCACTGGTCTATATAGATAATATTTCTACTGGTCTTAAGTTTAGTATGGCTATTAAGTTTCTTTATAAAGCTTCTTTTTTTGAATTTTATTTTAAGGTAATACAATAACCAATAATCAAACATGCAAAGTAAACTATAACACAATTTTTAATGGCAGATCACCATTGTTTATCTAAATGATCATCAATTTCATCAGACTATCCTCAAATATACTAAAATATTCTCCCCTAGGACATCATGATCGTCCTCAGTAACTTTAATGACCTGTCATGTTCTCTATTTGAAGTGATGTTAAGTAACTATACGGCTTCACAATAATTGCAAAAGACAAAAAATAGTCCAATCGTGTTCTATTTTTAGGTTTTCCTGGTTATTTTGGCCATTGCCACGGTATCGTCAAGTAGAGCAGTTTCCAGTGAAGTGGTTGCACTTCAAAGTAAGAAAACCAAGGTTTTCCAACATCAAAAATTGAATAATTACCCTTCAAATGATGGTCGTCCCTTTTCTGGTTCTGGCTATATTTTGAGACAAGAAGTTTCTGAAATTAATGCTGCTGTTGAAAATGATCTGAAGGCTGAAGAGCATAAACAAAGAAGATATTGGCGCCATCCACCTTATGGGTATCGTCAAAACTATCCTTCTTACAAAAATCGTCGTTATTATCCTTCTTACGGATATCGCCGTTATTATCCTTCATATGGATATCGCCGTTATTATCCTTCATACGGATATCGTCAATATTATCCTTCTAGTAGATACAACCTTAATTACCCTTCATACACGAGTAGTTACAGCTCTTCATCGTATGGAGGAAATGGGCAAGTGGGAGCTACGGTTGGATACAACCTTAATTACCCTTCATACACGAGTAGTTACAGCTCTTCATCGTATGGAGGAAATGGGCAAGTGGGGGCAACGGTTGGAAGTAGTGATTGGAGTAGTTATAGCTCTTCATCGTATGGAGGAAGTGAGCAAATGGGAGGAACGGTTGGCAGTAGTGATTGGGGTTGTGGTGGCTGCTGGGGAGGCGGGGGAGGTGGTGTAAACGGGGGTGGCGAGGGGAGTAGTGGAAGTTGGGGGGGTGGAGGTGGAGATTGGGGTGGCAATGGAGGGTCCAGTGATGGTGGAGGAGGTGGTGGAAATGAGGGAGGGAGTGATGGGGGTGGTGATGGAGGAAGTGAAGGATAGTAGTTGACGATAGGATCCAGGAATGCAGAAGGATAATATAAAAAAAGTGTAACACTAAAGGGCAATTCTAGGAATTACTGTTTTTTGTTAATTTATTATTAATTACATTTCTTTATACCTGATTTATATTTATTGTTGCAGCTTTGTTTAGTTACGTGATTAATTTTGTAATTTTTTTCAAATTCAGATTTTTAAGTAAACAGCAGTAGTAAAGCCTAAATAAAGAAAAATAAAGTAGTTTATTAAGTCAAGGTTTAAACAAACAAACATCATTATATTATATTATAATACATAATGGTATATATGTGTTTTTTTTTATATATATATATATATATATATATATATATATATATATATATATATATATATATATATATATATATATATATATATATATATATATATATATATATATATATATATATATATATATATATATATATATATATATATATATATATATATATATATATATATATATATATATATATATATATATATATATATATATATATATATATATATATATATATATATATATATATATATATATATATATATATATATATATATATATATATATATATATATATTCACCGCTAATATTTCTAGCTATCTCTTTGGAGGGTAGATGGACCCCCCTGTCAATATCTTAATGACGGTACTTCTCGCAAACTCTTTTCCTACCCTGCCTGGATTCGGGGAAAATAACCTTACATGGTTGGAGAAAATAACTCACTTTTAATCTCCCAAAGTTAAATTCCAACAAAAAATGTGTCTACAAACTCTGAAAACAGACTAAAAACAAAATCACTACTTTAGTACGAAGAACTTGCTGAAGGAGTAAAACCCCAGATTGACCGTGGCCAATCCTGTAAATAGTAGCTTAAAAATCAAACACTTTTTGAGTATCACTAACTATCAATGGCCAAGTCTAGACAGACAGAAACAGATTTTATCCCAAAAGTTCACTTATTGCGGAATTACTGGCTTGGCAACGAGACTTTAACTTATAACTGAAAATTATATTATAATCTAATCTAAGCAAATGCAATTTAGGAAAGTAAAACAGGTCATTTACCTGAAAAAAGAAATAAAAGGGGCAGGGAGTCATAACACCTCCCCCCGTAAGATAAATGACCACCCATGTTCCATGCTGGTCCACCCTAACAAATATAAACACTGAAATTCAACTTTACAATAGCCATTTGCCTTCTTTCTTCCACCAGTGTCTGTGCTGCTGCTTTCTCATCTTAGCTCCTGATCTGTCGCCCTTCACACGTCTTTACTGCAGAAAACCATGGTCTAATTCGTATGGGCATCCGAATGAAATTTGGAAAAATTGAAGCCCACAAGATTAGCAGCAAATAATTGTGCCAATCTGGTCAAGCAATCTTCTGGTCAAGCTAAAGTGAATTCCAACTCCCCAATCCAGAACATAATGGAACCAAATGGTGCTAAACATGATTAAATTAAAATTTCGAAGCTCTCACGAATTTGTCTTTGTGAGAAGCGTAGAATCGGTTCTGGCACATTCGATGATGCCAGCCATCAAGAAAAATTGGCTGAACTGGTTTCTTAGTCTCCAACAGTGAAAGCAACACCTCATCTCAATTAAAACGCGAATTGCCCTTGGAATAGTTTGAAATAATTCATGGATGAAAATAAAAAGGCCTGTGAAAACAATAGACGTACAGGGAAAACAGCTAAAAGTCCGAGCAAATTGTTAATCAGTTAATTCTAGGTCCCATTCCCTAGGACAGTTGTATGAATATGAAACGGCGATATCAACTGAAGATGAGATTAAAGACTGGAAAGGCAAGGCCTCGGTAAAGGGATCGCAACTGGCCCACCAGCTGTAGGCTGAGGGAACTGCCACTCTTTTACGACTTCCCACAGGGTATCTTCCTCATGGGATACCTCCCCCTCTTGAAAGACCATAACCTCTTTTGGGTTAATAAGGGTACTCTCATATTCCTTCCCAAGCTTTTCCAATACAACCTGACATTCAATATCTCCCAACTTTTCCATAACCCTTTGTAATTCATTGCATTCTATTTTATGATCATCTGATGTTTTTCCAATGGATCCAGGACCTCTTTCCTTCTCCTAAACTTGTTTTACAATTCTCCAAAAATTCAATTCTCCACAATCGCAGGCTGAATTTGTAAATCACATTTCTTTTTTGTGTCTCTTAGCTCTTCCTTACTTTCCTCCCATTTCTTTGTTCCATGAAAGAAATGGCATCTTCAACTTTTAGTTGGACCATAATGCCACTTTTCTTAGATTTCATTGTTCTGTTATAGTCTTGTTTTATTCCCATCGGTCACAGGCCTCTTGGTTCTCCCTTAACTCTTTTTTGGTCTCGTCATGTAAAAATTCGCCCTTTTTCCGCCACTGCATTCTGAATCTGTAAATGTTGTCTCTTTTTTTTTGCATTTCTATTTTCTCTTTCACTTTTCTCAACTTTTTCAATCGTGCAAAATAAATTATCCTTGAATTTGTCTCCAGTGTCCACCATCTTTGACTGCATCTCTTCATTGTATTTGTGTTTAATATTTCTTTTCTCCCTTTTAGTTTTCTTTTCGTTTTCCGTAGTATTAAATAAATCTCTGTCAAATGGGAATTGGATTCCCACATTTGGCTTTTCATATTGTACTAACATTTCTCGAGCTTTTCAAGGTAAAGCGTGTACGATAAATTTTCTATCAGCCTCTTTCTCTTTTTTTTCTCTGGCTATTCAATCAGCCCCTTTCTTGTTTCTCTCACTATTCTTTTTTCCTTCTTGAAATTTAATACATGTTGTGTCATATCTGCATTACATCTTTTTCGTGACCCCCTGCTGAATATTAAGGTCCTATTATTCTTGCTGCTTGATCGACTTTGATTCCCTCTATCATTATATTCTCTTAGTTCATTTTCTGAATCTGTTCCGTTCATATTTTTTGTTCTATATATGTATAATCCCTGAGCGGCAACTCCCCTTCATTTTGGATGGCATATGAGGGGTGAGTTAGTCTAGTTTCCCCTTGTATTCTTATTTAATAATATTTTTTCGTGTATTTCCATTTCTGTTTCTATTATGTGCTAGTAGAAGGGGAGGTGCTACTCCCATTGCTCACCCCTGCTGCCACCTATAACTTTTTTGCACCCCATATATGGGCATGGAATCCCTAGGGAGAAAGATTGCGTAATCGGTCAATGACCTCTTTTTTCCAAGGTCGATTTATTTGATGTTTCTATGTGTAATAACTCCGGGACGAAGATTGCACATGCGCATTGATTTCTAACGGGAAACAATGTTATTGATCTAGGACTCGAGGGGGAAGTTAATTTCCGAGAACTTGATTACGTAATCGTTCGTGAGTGTCATGGTGTCCAGAAATAGTATTTTTTATTGTTTTTCAAGCCAAATGTTATGGGTTTCTCAGAATTTGGAACACCTGTGCTGTCGACCTCAATTCACCTATCGTGAATCAATAATTCCCCTTAGAAACAACAAATTAATTCCCCTTTCTTGACAGATCAATCAACCAATGACATCATCTATCAGACTTTAAAAATTTTCGCATCGAAACGATTCTCCAGGAATAGATCCAAGTCATTAATGTCTTTGCCTCGGAAACAACTCTTTTGGTCGAACTCCAAAGGATATTAATAGCCAAAGGCCATGGAAACAATTCTCAAACAAACATCTTAGCGATGAATTGTTTTAGCGCGGGAATCAGGTTTCTTATTAATTTGAAATGCATTAGCGCAGAGATGCCAAAAACAAAAGGAACACGCTGAATTACGTTTGGGGATTATTTGGGCGAAACTGTTTTAGACAGGTTATGGAACTATTTCGGCGAAACAGTTAGAGACATTTTAAAAGATGATTTTTGAAGAGATTTTTAGAAGAGAATTTAATAGTGAAACTATGTGGTCGTTATAATACACGAGTTTCATATTGAACAGTGTTGTGAGGTCCTCTAACCCAACCCCAAAGGGTTCCAATCCTCCTACCCCAAGCCCGAAGGAAGCCCCCGGTCCTCAAAGGCCCCCCAAGCTCCCAAAGGGCCACCGGCGCCCCCAAAGGCCCACCCAGACCTCCAAAGGCCATCCCCGGGCCCCCCAAAGGCCCATCGAGCTCCCAAAGGACCAACGGGGTCCCAAAGGCCCTCCCCATGGTCCTCAAAGGTCAAATCGGTCCTCAAGTGCCCCCCGGACCCCAAAGGCCCTCCCTGTGCCCCAAAGGCCCTCCCCAAGTCCCCAAAGGTCCCCTGGGCCAGAGAAGCACCGCCGGGATGCGCCGTGGGCCAGGAAAGCGCCGCAGGATGTGCCGCAGGGATGCGCTGCGGGTCAGGAAAGCGCCGCGGGGATGCGCCGCAGGGAGGCACCGCAGGAAAGCGCCGCAGGATGCGCCGCAGGGATGCGCCGCATAAAAGTAAACTAAAAAGTAAAAATTTCGAAAGGTTATCCCCCAAACGCCCGCCTCAGACCCCCAAAGGCCCTCCCCTGGTCCTCAAAGGTCCCCCGGGCTCCCAAAGGGCCAACCGGCCCCCAAGGGTCCCCCAAACACCCTCCCTGGGCCCCCCAAAGAGTCCCCTCTCCATTTTTTTAATACTTTTTTATGGCTTTATTATATCTTTTCTGAACAAGTTCCATTCATAATGTCATTCCTAAACCCATTTTCCAACCTCAAAGAGCCCCCTCCCCAATTCGTAAATACTTTCTTGAATTTTTTAACATGGTATTTTTTAACTTTTTTACGTATCTTAAAATGACATGAAATATTCTTACGGCTCTACCAATCATACTCTGTGCTTGTTCATGGACACGACGTGGCTTTCCCACTGGTACTCTATGACAGGTTATCGACACTACCTAGTTTATTGCATGCATTAAATCAGCATTTTTTACGCAGTGGAAGGATAAACACACATTTCATATCTGTAAAAAAGTGAGGATGAATTATTCGACGAACGTATGTGCACATGATAAAATCATTGTCGTATTGAATACTGACAAGGAGAAATACCTGAGCTATGAAACGAGTGCAAACGGTAACACTATTGGAAATGTATGCATGCGTTGTCATGACAGCGAGAAGTTAGATTTCTTTGGAGTACCCAAGAATTTCAATCGTGTAAACGGTGGATATGCAAGAGTAACATTACCAGAGAAATTAGTGCTCAAAGAGAATGCGAAATTAAAAATAAGTGTCGATGATAGGGGACAAGTCCTTGCTAGGGTTTCTGGTAACACATTACCTGTTGATAAATCCTATCATCATCTTTCCGGTATTAGCATTTTAAAGAGAACAAGAAGGAGAAGACAAGCATACTCCTGCAATAATGTCATTAATCATATCTTGTCAATATGCCAAAACTGCCATCTATGTAAAAAAAAATGTGACAGTAGACAGTGAAATCACAGGCAGAATAAAAAGGACATTAGCAGACAATATCATCAATGAATATAAAGATGAATTGACGGAAAGTGAAGCGCAAGTGTACTAATAATGTGTAATAATTTATTTAACGTATTTATATATTAATATTCTACATATCATTATTTCATTAAAAATATTTTATGCATTATTTTTTTAAGTGTTCATTATTTTAGGGTATGCTAGAACGTCAAATGTTCAGAATATCTATTGAAAAGGTCAGAGATGAAAGAAAAAGAATTTTTAGAGATAAAGATACTACTAGCAGGCTCATTGTTTCATAGAAGATAGAAAAGTTCAAGATCACTTCTGAATTTTACCAAAGAACACAAATCACTTCTAATTTCACCAGAGAAAATAAAAAGCTTCCACTTCAGTTTTAAGTTCATCGAGACATAAAAAATTTAAAGTTCACTTCTAAATTTTTCTTTAGAAGATAGGAAAAGTTATGATATGATTATGATTATTTTCCATGGAGATAAAAAGTTTCACTATAATTCTAAATTTTCTTAAATTCAATTCCGACCTTTCTCAAAGAGTCAAATTTAAAGTTCTGTTCCAAATATTTTCCCGGAAGACGAAAAGTTCAACTTTGATTCTGAAATTTTCTCAATGAAAATGAAATAAGCTATTGATCATTTCTATTTTCCCAAAATAATATAAAAATTTTCCACTTCAGTTCAGATTTTTCTCAAACAGATGAAAAAATTTAAAATACTGTTCCAAATTTTTCATAGAAGATAGAAAAGTTCAAGTTCTCTTCTGAATTTTATCAATGAAAATGAAATAAGTTACTGATTAATTCTAATTTCACCAGAGAAAATAAAAAGCTTCCACGTCAGTTTTAAGTTCACCAAGACATAAAAAATTTTAAGTTCACTTCTAAATTTTTGCCGTAGAAGATAGGAAAAGTTATCCTATGATTGTGATAATTTTCCATGAAGATAAAAAGTTTCACTTTAATTCTAAATTTTCTTAAATTCAGTTCCAACCTTTCTCAAAGAGTCAAATTTAAAGTTCTGTTCCAAATATTTCCCCGGGAGAAGAAAAGTACAACTTCAATTCGGAATTTTCTCAATGAAAATGAAATGAGATATTGATCATTTATATTTTCACAAAATAAATATAAAAATTTTCCACATCAGTTCAGATTTTTCTCAAACAGATGAAAAAATTTAAAATACTGTTTAAAATTTTTCATATAAGATAGAAAAGTTCAAGTTCTCTTCTGAATTTTACTAAAGAACACAATTCAATTCTAATTTCACCAGAGAAAATAAAAAGCTTCTACATCAGTTTTAAGTTCACAAAGACATAAAAAATTTTAAGTTCAATTCTAAATTTTTCCGTAGAAGATAGGAAAAGTTATCCTATGATTGTGATTGTTTCTCTATCAGGGTATCTCCTATCAGGAAATAATTCCTTCTGAGTCTGCAGTCTATTTTTTTTTCTCCCTCCACTGTTTGTACTGGAGATCGTCCTATTCGTGAATTTGTTGAGAAGTTCCCCGCTTCGTACGCGTTAAAACTTTCTATTTCACCCATGAAAGATACAGGGCCCCACTTGATGGTGAAATCCCTCGGGTACTTTTAGCGGGAATCACATATAAATGTGAAACCGTAAAGGATTTATCTGGTTTACCGTGATAGCTTTTCTCTACTTTCTTTTCTCGACTCGACTATCTAATTCAATTAAGTTTTGCTATTTTTAGACCTTGTGTTATTCTTCACTCTGCCCGACACTATTCGAGAATTCAGCTAACATCAAAATACAAATGATAAACTACACTTCCGACAATATCTCGGGATAAATTATTACGTGTCAAATAGCAGATTTTGTTCGCAAATTAATTAGTTACGCCGTATATTTCTTCGTAAATTTTTGTTTTATTCTAACTAGGCTACGCCTATTCAGACTTTCGTAATATTCAAATAATTTTGTTCGGTATTTTTTTATTATAAAGCCTACTTCTGTAGGCTAATTCATTCATATCTTCAGACAACGAGGATTCCTTTAGCTATCTCCTGATTACTTTCCTTAACTAGCTGCCACCGTTGTTTGTTCTGAATGCCTTGGGGCTACGGGTTATTTGTTATGGTATCCTATTGGTTACCACTCTTTGATATCTAACGGCAAACTAGTTCCACTTTAGGTTTCGTTAAAATATAGTAACGTGATCGAACGATTAAAAGGGCCAAAATATGGACCAAGGGTGCCACAACATGCGTCACCATTAGAGGCCTGTAGGTTACAAAATTTGCCTATTGTTTACGTATAGTATTTGTTATTGCAAAGTGTGACGAAATTTTTGGGGGAAAGGAGGGGGAGTTTGAGCTTGGCGTGTGTTTTCATAGGGAGAATTTTCCCAAAAGTTCACCTATTGCAAAGTTACTGGCTTGGTCTATTTATTTATTTTTTATCCCCCCCCCCTAGGGGTGATTATATCCAAACAATGGAACAATAGGCAAATTTCGTAACTTACAGGTGTCTTCCAGCGGACTGTCGGGGATCATTTTACCCATAAGGACATAGTTATTGGATCTTCAAACTATATCGACCAAAATGAATATTTATGAATTTAATCGGTTTACTTTAGGGAAAAAGGGCATTGGAGGGGGCTATTGCCCTCCAATCTTTTTGGTCACTTTAAAAAGGCAATAAAATTTTAATTTCCAATTAAATGCACCCTTTCCCGATCTTATATGCATTTGTTATTGTAAAGTATGATGACATTTTTGGGGGGAGAGGAGGGGGAGGGAAGTTTGTGCTTGGTGTTTGTTTCCATAGGAAGAATTTTCTTGGGGAGGATAATTTCTTGTGGCAAATTTTCCAGTGAAAATTTTGCACTGGGGGATTTGTCAGCATTCATATATAAAGTTCGTTTAAATTGTCTTACTTTCTCTTTACCGAGTCAATTTTGCATGTGGAGATGTTCCGAGGGAATTTTCCAGGGGCGGTTTTCAGCGTGTTTGGATTTCTGGGAAAAAAATTCCACGGAAGGGGGATCGAGAAAACGATTAGAAACTAAATTCTATTTTCAAATAAAAGTATGGTAAGGAAAATTTTTCAGGCTGAATCGTCCACATGAATTTTTAAGAGGAGGGGATTTTTCAGCAATGATGGAACTGTCTGGAGGGAATTTTACGAGCAAAGGGTGTATTTTACCTGCAAAGGAATCTCCACGGTCAAGATTTTTTGGGAAGGGGGTAGAATATTTCATGGAGGGTGAGCCAGATTTACGGGCATTATTTGAAAAATGATAAGAAATCAAATAAAAAAAAAAACAAGTTTTTTCTACCGAAAGTAAGGAACAACATAAAATCTCAATACGAACAGAAGGGGTTGCTCAATACGACGGGGTTGCTCCTTTCCACAATATCTTGCTCTTTACTCTAAATTTTGACTGTTTGACCCAATTGAAAAACACAAGTTGATTAGAATCGAATACTTTTTTAAAGTGCTAAAAGCTTTAGCGTAAAGAGCAAGCCGTTGAGGAGGGGGCAACCACCTCATATATGGAATAAATTCTGTTCTTGTTGAGTTTTAATGTTGTTCCTTATTTTCAGCTTAAAAAACTTGTTTTTTATTTAATTACTATTAAAGAATGAATGAAACCAAAAACGAACAGAAATTTAATAAAGAGTCATAGCAAACAAACCTACAACAGGTATTACTATAAATAAATAAGTAAACCTTAAAAGGAGTAAAACTTGAACTGAATATGCAAATCCAGCTTAAAACAGAAAAAAATACTACAAACCAGAGTTTGACTTCTGTCCCCTCCCCTAACCGTATAAGTCTAAGGCCTACTGCGTCATTTACGCTTTACTGAAAACGAACTATATTAAAAACATATTCTTTAGTACTTAACATCTTGAATTACAGAGATTTCAGCAAATAATTTCATTATATATCCAATATTCGGTTTAGTTTTATTAGTTCTTTCCAAGGACTGTTAAAGTTCAAGACATATAGTTTTCAATAAAACACAAATAACGCAGTAGGATTTAAACTTTTACAGTTAGGAATGGAGGCAGTGGCATAACTCTTAATTGGAGTTACTTTGTTCGTTTTAAGCTTGATTTGAATATTAAATTTAAGTTTCAATCATTTTAATGTTTATTTTTTCATTTATATTAGTTGCTGTTGCATCTTTGTTTGCAATGACTGTTTATTTAATTTTTGTTGGTCCTGGGTTCAATTTATTCTTTAATAATAATTTCTGGTTGTTTCAAGCTTTGATTATTCTAGGAATTCTGTTTTGCTGGTCTTTAGTTTAATATAGCTCTTTGCTATTCTTTGAAAAACTTCTTTTTCGGAAAGTAATTTTGAATATGATAAATGACCAAGTCAAACTCAAAACGAGTAGAAACTAAGATGAGTAGGGCTGATATCACTCCCCCATGTCCTCTAACGACCAGCGCATACAAACCATATTTTTTTTGTTTTTGTATGTATTTCTTCTAAAAAAACGGCTCCATATTGTTTTTGGAAAATTAGTATCCTGGAATTTTCTGGCCTAAGAAAACGATCTATATAGATCAATATTTTGAGAAAATTCATTAAAAGCCTTAATTTTTAAAGAAAAAATCGCATGAATGATGTTATATTTATGGGACCATTTCATTATAATTGTTGAAACTACTACTAGTACTACTACAGTAGTAACCTATCTAGTACTTTGAATGATACATTCTACCATACATTCACGCCTACATGAATATGCTGTACAGTTTCATGTGCATATTGCAAAAAAAGCGTGCAATCCTTTGCCTATAAAGAGGTCAAACACGTTTTGGAAGTATGGTTGGGATTGTTTGACACAACCAGACTTATTATTGTTATATATTTCAACTATACAAAGATTTGCACAAGAATATACACTTCAGTTTCACGTGCACATTG
Source organism: Artemia sp. Qi Xiang Cuo (assembly GCF_049724085.1). Classification (NCBI taxonomy): domain Eukaryota; kingdom Metazoa; phylum Arthropoda; class Branchiopoda; order Anostraca; family Artemiidae; genus Artemia; species Artemia sp. Qi Xiang Cuo. Next base: position 10,878,901 of record NC_142814.1, read on the forward strand.
CAAAAAAGTGAGAAAATCTTTTATACCTATAAAGTGGCCAAACACGTTTTGAAACTATAGTCAAGGTTGTATAAGACAATCAGACTGGTTTTTTGTTATTGATATCAATTGCACAAGAATATACACTTCAGTTTCACGTGCAAATTTTAAAAGAGCTGGCAGTACAAGTGGGGATTCCCCACTGGTTCCTGAAGTCTAGCTTGTTACACAAGTTTGCTTCAACTCCACGTTCTCATGGATGCTACAATCAGAAATTTTTGATTGACATTTGCAAAAAGGGATACGGGATTCGCGAATTGGACTGTAAGAACGATCTTATTTTAATAATAGGGAAAAACACAGAGCTAGATAAAATTTGCAATTGTATCGTATAAAGACGGAGAAAAAGTGTTAAACTGATTATCAGTTAAGGTAACCCCAATGGAGTTTGAACAGTGTTGTCAGTTTAAAATAGAGTCTAACGTTAGAGTATACTAGAAAGTCGATACTAAGAGAGATGTAGATGGCAAGAAAAGAATTTTAAAAATGGATAGCTTTACTTCTTCGATGTGTTCTGTATAATACACAGGTGGCGTTTGAACAGTGTTGTCAGTTTAAAATAGAGTCTAACGTTATAGTATACTAAAAAGTTGATACTAAGAGAGATGTAGATGGCAAGAAAATAATTTTAATAATGAAATTCAGAACAAACCTTAGAAATCCTTGCAAATCAGGTAGTAAGGTGTATATGAGTATGAACCATCAAGGATCATAAGCACCAATGACTCTAACCAGCAGAGACACCAACCCCCCAAAGGTCCCCTTTCCCCAAACTCAAAGGGCGCCCCCCTCCCCTCCAACTTTTTGGCCCCCTCTCCCCATTTTTTTGGAATTATATTTCGATTTTTTCTTGATTTTTTTTTATTATTCTCTTTTTTTAACATGATATAGTTTTTCAAATTTTTATTTATATGTCTTCGAATGAGATGAATCATACGTAAAACAAAACAAAAAAATCATAGTTACATTCTATTGATTTTTCAAAGTTCATTTTGAATTTCTTTCGTTGAAATGTAAGAGTTGGAATTCTTCAGTAGTGTTTTGTCGTGGTTTACCTTGTCACACTTACATTCTCATGATTTTTCAAAGTTCATTTTGGATTTCTTTCGTTGAAATGCAAGAGTTGGAATATTTCAGAAGTTTTTTTTCATGGTTTACGTTATTATAGTTAAATTTTCGTGATTTTTCAACGTTCATTTCGGATTTCTTTCATTCAAATGAGATAGTTGGAATATTTCAGTAGTGTTTTGTTATTGTTTACGATGTTACAGTTGCATGCTCTTGAATTTTCAAATTTCATTTTGGATTTCTTTCATTGAAATGCAAGAGTTGGAATATTTCACTAGTGTTTTGTTATGGTTTACATTGTCACAGTGCTTACATGTATAGGAATTCCCATGTTATTTGCTTGTGTGTATAGGAATTCCCATGTTATTTGCTTGCATGCATAGGAATTCCCATGTTATTTGCTTGCATGTATAGGAAGTCCCTTCTTATTTGCTTGCATGTATAGGAATTCCTATGTTATTTGCTTGCGTGTATAGGAATTCCCAGGTTATTTGCTTGCGTGTATAGGAATTCCCTTGTTATTTGCTTGCATGTATAGGAATTCCCAAGTTATTTGCTTGCGTGTATAGGATTTACCTTGTTATTTGCTTGCATGTATAGTTAGTACCTTCTTAGTTTCTTGAGGGTATAGGTATTAACTTCTTCTTTGCTTGCATGTATAGGTATTCCCTCGTTATTTGCTTGCGTGTATAGGACTTCCCTTGTTATTTGCTTACATATATAGGAATTCCCAAGTTATTTGCTTGCGCGTATAGGAATTCCATTGTTATTTGCTTGCATGTATAGGAATTCCCATGTTATTTGCTTGCGTGTATAGGAATTCCCATGTTATTTGCTTGCATGTATAGGAATTCCCATGTTATTTGTTTGCGTGTATAGGAATTCCCATGTTATTTGCTTGCATGTATAGGAAGTCCCATGTTATTTGCTTGCATGTATAGGAATTCCCATGTTATTTTGCTTGCGTGTATAGTAATTCCCATGTTATTTGCTTGCTTGTATAGGAATTCCCATGTTATTTGCTTGCATGTATAGGAATTCCATTGTTATTTGCTTGCATGTATAGGAATTCCCATGTTATTTGCTTGCCTGTATAGGAATTCCCATGTTATTTGCTTGCTTGTATAGGAATTCCCATGTTATGTGCTTGCGTGTATAGGAATTCCCATGTTATTTGCTTGCATGTATAGGAATTCCCTTGTTATTTGCTTGCATGTATAGGAATTCCCATGTTATTTGCTTGCATGTATAGGAATTCCTATGTTATTTGCTTGCGTGTATAGGAATTCCCATGTTATTTGCTTGCGTGTATAGGAATTCCCATGTTATTTGCTTTCTTGTATAGGAATTCCCAAGTTATTTGCTTGCGTGTATAGGAATTACCATGTTATTTGCTTGCGTGTATGGGAATTCCCCTGTTATTTTCTTGCTTGTATAGGAATTCCCTTGTTATTTGCTTGCATGTATAGGAATTTCCATGTTATTTGCTTGCGTGTATAGGAATTCCCATGTTATTTGCTTGCATGTCTGTGTGAGCCTCTTTTGGCTGTTTGTGTCTTTTCGGGCATTGAGTCTCTCTGTTGGATGTGTGCGTCTCTTGTCTCTTTGGGCTGTGTGTCTCTTTGACCTGTTTGAGTCTTTTTGGTCTATTTGTGTGTCTCTTTGAGCTGTTTGAGTCTTTTTGATCTGTTTGTGTCTCTTTGGGCTGTTTGAGTCTTTTTTGGGGTGTTTTTTACTCTTTGGGATTCTGTCTCTTGGGGCGGGGTGTGTTTCTTTGGTCTGGTGTAATATCTGGGTGGTTTGTGTTTCTGGTTGTTCTGTGTGTCTAACTTGTTGCTGTTTGTCTCACGTAGGGGTGTTGTATTAAACTGTGGGAGTTGTATGTCTATTTTTTACGTTTTGTAACTGTTTATCTGGATTGTTAGGTAGTTTCGTTTTTTTTTTGTGGTCTGTGTGTGTTTCTTTGGGCGTTTTGCGTCTCATTGGGCTGTGTGTCTCGTTGGACTGTTTTAGTCTTTTTGATATGTTTGTTTCTCTTTGAGCTGTTTGAGTCTTTTTTGGGCTGTGTTTGTCTCTTTGGAATTCTGTCGCTTTGGGCTGTTTGTGTTTTCTTTGGGCTATGTGTGTCTCATTGGGCTGTTTGAGTCATTTTGGTCTGTGTGTGTGTGTCTCTTTAGGCTGTATGTCTCTTTGGGCAGTTTGAATCTTTTTGGTCTGTGTGTGTTTCTTTTGGCTGTTTGTGTCTCTTAGAGGCCATGTGTGTCTCTTTGGGCAATGTGTGTTTCTTTGGGGTGTTTGTCTATTGTGTTGAGTTATGTGTAGGTATTGGCTTTTGATTGTATCTGTTATCTGTGTGTGTGTGTCTCTTCTGGCTCTGCGTGTTTCTTCGGACTGATGGTCCATCCAATTTTACTCTGTGTGTCTATGATTGCAGAATGTTTCCACTTGTTCTGTGTGTCTATTTGTACAGTTTGAATCTTTATGGTTTTTGTGTGCATCTTTTGGCTGTTTGTGTCGAGTTAGGCTTAGTGTATATATGTTGGATGTGTGAGTATATTTGTGCCGTTTAATTATCTTTTATCTGTATTTTTATCTTTTAGCTGTTGGTGTATATTTTTGATGTGTTTGTCTATTTATGCTGTGTGTGTCTCGTTGGACTGTGTGTCTTTTTGGGGTGTCCGAGTCTTTTTGGTCTATGTTTGTCTCTTTGGGCTGTTTGTGTCTCTTTGAGCTGTGTATGTTTCTTTAGGCCTTGTGTGTCTCTTTGAGCTATGTGTCAATACGTTTAAGCAATACATATCTTCAAGCTTAACCCGTCTTTTATTCTTTAGAATAGTTCTATTGTAAGCATGTAACAAACTCGTTCCTGAAGTCACCTCTTGGATACACAGTGCAGAAACTTCATTTAAGAAACTATGAAAAAATTGTAAGCATGTAACAAACTCGTTCCTGAAGTCACCTCTTGGATACACAATGCAGAAACTTCATTTAAGAAACTATGAAAAAATTGTAAGTAAGTAACAAATTCTTATCTTGAGCTCACCTCTTGGATACACAATACAGAAATTTCATTAAAGAAATTATGAAAAAATTGTAAGTAAATAGCAAATTCTTTCTTGAATTCACCAGCTGGATAAACAAAAAGACATTTCGTTCAAGAAATTATGACAAAATTCTAAGTAAGTAACAAACTCTTTCTTGAAGTTACCTCGTGGATATGAAAAAATTGTTAGTAAGTAGCAAATTCTTTTTGAATTCACCTGCTGGATAAACAAAAAAAGACATTTCGTTGAAGAAACTATGACAAAATTCAAAGTAAGTAACAAACTCTTTATTGTTTTCATGACTTAGATATACGATGTAGAAATTAAATTCAAGAAATTATGAAAAAATTCTCAGTCTAAGTAGCAAATTCTTTCTTGAATTCACCTGTTGGATAAACAAAAAGGCATTTCGTTCAGGAAATTATGACAAAATTCTAAGTAAGTAACAAACTCTTTATGGTTTTCGCGAGTTAGATAAACGATTTGGAAATTAATTTAAAGAAATTATGAAAAAATTCTCAGTAAGTAACTATTTCTTTCTTGAAGTCAACTCGTAAGTAACAATTTCATTCTTGAAGTCAAATCTTGGATACACAATACGGGAATTTCATTCAAGAAATTATGAAAAAATTGTCACTAAGTAGCAAATTCTTTCTTGAATTCACTTGTTGAATAAACAAAAAGACATTTCATTCAAGAAATTATGAAAAAATTCTAAGTAAGTAACAAACTCTTTATTGTTTTCACGAGTTAGATATACGACGTAGAAATTAAATTCAAGAAATTATGAATAAATTCTCAGTCTAAGTAGCAAATTCTTTCCTGAATTCACCTTTTGAATAAACAAAAAAAACATTTTGTTCAAGAAATTATGACAAAATTCTAAGTAAGTAACAAACTCTTTATTGTTTTCACGAGTTAGATAAACGATGTAGAAATTAATTTCAATAAATTATGAAAAATTCTCAGTAAGTAACCATTTCTTTCTTGAAGTCAACTCTTGGATACACAGTACGGAAATTTCATTTAAGAAATTATGAAAATATTTGTAAGTAAGTAACAAACTCTTTATTGATTCCACCTCTTGGATATACAGTACAGATACTTCATTCAAGAAACTATGAAAAAATCGCAAGTAAGTAACTTTTTTTTCTCTTTATCACAAACAATTTTCACTTAGCTACATGATGAAGAAATTTAATTCAAGAAATTATGAAAAAATTCTCAGTAAGTAACAATTTCTTTCTTGAAGTCAACTCTTAGGTACACAATACGGGAATTTCATTCAAGAAATTATGAAAAAATTGTAACTAAGTAGCAAATTCTTTCTTGAATTCACTTGTTGAAGAAACAAAAAGACATTTCATTCAAGAAATTATGAAAGAATTATAAGTAAGTAACAAACTCTTTATTGTTTTCACAAGTTAGATATACGATGTAGAAATTAAATTCAAGAAATTATGAAAAAATTCTCAGTCTAAGTAGCAAATTCTTTCTTGAATTCACCTGTTGGATAAACAAAAAGACATTTCGTTCAGGAAATTATGACAAAATTCTAAGTAAGTAACAAACTCTTTATTGTTTTCACGAGTTAGATATACGATGTAGAAATTAAATTCAAGAAATTATGAAAAAAATCTCAGTCGAAGTAGCAAATTCTTTCTTGAATTCACCCGTTGGATAAACAAAAAGACATTTCGTTCAAGAAATTATGACAAAATTCTAAGTAAGTCACAAACTCTTTATTGTTTTCACGAGTTAGATAAACGATGTAGAAATTAATTTCAAGAAATTATGAAGAAATTCTCAGTAAGTAACCATTTCTTTCTTGAAGTCAACTCTTGGATACACAGTACGGAAATTTCATTCAAGAAATTATGAAAATATTTGTAAGTAAAAAATTCTTTATTGATTCCACCTCTTGGATATACAGTACAGATACTTTATTCAAGAAATTATGAAAAATCGCAAGTAAGTAACTTTTTTTTTTCTCTTTATCGCAAACAACTTTCACTTAGATGCATGATGTAGAAATTTAATTCAAGAAATTATAAAAAAATTCTCAGTAAGTAACAATTTCTTTCTTGAAGTCAACTCTTAGATAGACAATACGGAAATTTCATTCAAGAAATTATGAAAGTATTTGTAAGTAAGTAAGTAACAATCTTTTTATTGATTTCACCTATTGAATATACAGTACAGATACTTCATTCAAGAAACGTGATTAAACACGTTTTGAAACTACATGCTATTTGCATGCCTTTCCTTGGCACCTTTCCAAATGAGCGGGGATTCCCCACTGCTTCCTACACATTGCAAAAAGTGACCAGTACGAAAACTCCACGTTTTCAACCAGACTGGTTTTTTAGACAACACACCCACAGAGATGACACACACACATAGAGACGAGACACGCACAGACACGACACACAAACAGAGTCATATTGAGAGAGATATCCAAAAAGTTGGGTTGATCTAGGTTCACTTAGAGTGGCGCGCCACTTGACCCTACCCTAACCTCCATTGACCCTACCCTAACCTCCCCACCCCCAACCTCCAAGGGGCCTCCTCCCACCAACTTTTTTGGCCCCCTTTTTTTTTAATATATTTTTTTTCAACTTTTTTTTAACATCTCTTAGAATGACATAAAATATACTTAAAACATAAAAAAATCATATTTAATATTTACCAAATTCAAAATGAGAATGATATAGAAATGTTACTCGTGACTTTTACTATTAGAAAATTATTGTTTGTAGTAGCACTTTTTTTTATTGGACTAAATGTTTTTTGGACTTCGAAGTTATTCAACTTTTTTTACGTATCTTAAAATGAGAGTTATAGTTTTAGTTTAGTTTTAGTTAAGAGTCTTAGTTTATAGCTTTAGTTAGAGTTATAGTTTAGTTTAGTTTTAGCTAGGGGTTTTAGTTTAGAGATGTAGTTTATCTTTAGTTAAAAGATTTAGTTTAGAGTTTATAGTTTAAGTTTAGAATTTTAGTTTAGTTTAGATTTATTTAAGAGTCTTAGCTCAGAGGTTTATACTAGAGTAATAGCCTATAGTTTTTACTTAAACTAATAGTTTAGTTTATTTTCAGTTAAAAGTTTAATTTTAGAGTTATAATTTAGTCTAGTTTTAGTTAAGAGTTCTAGCTTAGAGTTTTAGCCTAGAGTCTTAGCTTAGAGTTTTTAGTTACACTTATAGTTTAGTTTAGTTTCAGTTAAGAGTTTTAGTTTAGAGTTATAGTTTATTTTAGTTTTAGTTAAGAGTTTTAGCTTAGAGTTTTAGCCTTGAGTCTTTGCTTAGTTTTAGTTACACTTATAGTTTAGTTTATTTTCAGTTAAGAGTTTTAGTTTAGAGTTATAGTTTAGTTTAGTTTTAGTTAACTCTAACTAAAACTATATGCTAAGATTCTAAGCTAAAACTCTGAATTAAAACTAAACTAAACTATAAATCTAACTAAAACTCTAAGCTAAGACTCGAAACTAAAACTCAAATATCTAAACTAAAACTCTGAACTAAAACTAAAATAAAACTAAAACTCTAACTAAAACTCTTAACTGAAACTAAACTACAACTCTTAACTAAAACTAAACTAAACTATAAAGTCTAACTAAAATTCTAAGTTAAGATTCTAAGCTAAAACTCTAAACTCTAAGCTAAAACTCTTAACTAAAACTAAAATAGAACTCTAAGATAAGACTCTAAGCTAAAACTCGAAATTAAAACTCTTAACTAAAACTAAACTACAAACCTAAACTAAAACTCTTATCCGAAACTAAAATAAACTATAAGTGTGACTAAAAACTCTAAGGTAAGACTCTAGGCTAAAATTCTAAACCAAAACTCTTAAGTAAAACTAAACTAAACTATAACTCTAAACTAAAACTCTTTAACTGAAACTAAACTAAACTATAAGTGTAACTAGAAACTCTAAGCTAAGACTCTAGGCTAAAACACTAAGCTAAAACTCTTAACTAAAACTAAACTACACTATAACTCTAAACTAAAACTCTTAGCTGAACCTAAACTAAACTATAAGTGTAACTAAAAACTCTAAGCTACGACTCTAGGCTAAAACTCTAAGCCAAATCTCTTAATTCAAACTAAACTAAACTATAACTTTAAACTAAAATTCTTAACTGAAACTAAACTAAACTATAAGTGTAACTAAAAACTCAAAGTTAAGACTCAGGCTAAAACTCTAAGCTAAAACTCTTAACTAAACTATAATTCTAAACTAAAACTCTTGACTGAAACTAAACTAAACTACAAGCGTAACTAAAAACTCTAAGCTCTGACCCTAGGCTAAAACTCTAAGCTAAAACTCTAAACTAAAACTCTTAACTGAAAATAAACTAAACAATAAGTGTAACTAAAAACTCTAAGCTAAGACTCTAGGCTAAAACTCTAAGCTAAAACTCTTAACTAAAACTAAACTATACTATAACTCTAAACTACAACTCTTAACTGAAACTAAACTAGACTATAAGCGTAAGTAAAAACTCTATGCTAAGACTCTAGTCTAAAACTTCAAGTTAAACCTCTTAACTAAAACTAAACTAAACTATAACTCTAAACTAAAACTAAACTAAACTATAACTCTAAACTAAAAACTCTTAACTGTAATTAAATTAAAATATACGCTTAGCTAAAAACTCTACGATAAGACTCTAAGGATAAAGTACAAGCTAAAACTCTCAAATATAAATAAATTAGAGTGTAACTATAAACTGAAATTCTTGACTGAAACTATACTAAATTTTAAATTCTAATAAAAACTCTAAACCAAAAGTATAGTTTAAAACTCTATGCTAAAACTATCAACTTAAACTAAACTAAACTATAACTATAAAATAAAACTCTTAACCGAAACTAAACTATAAGTGTAACTAAAAACTCTAGGCTAAGACTCTAGGCTAAGACTCTAGGCTAAAACTCTAAGCTAAAACTCTTAACTAAAACTAAACTAAACTATAATTCTAAACTAAAATGATAAACTATAAACTAAAACTTTTAACTAAAACTAAACTACAGATCTAAACTAAAACTTTTAACTAAAACTAAACTAAACCAGAACTCTAACTAAACCTCTTAGCTAACACTAAACTAAAACTATAACTGTCATTTTAAGATACGTAAAAAAAGTTGAATAACTTCGAAGTCCAAGAAAAAAATTACTCCAATAAAAAAAAGTGCTACTATAAACAATATTTTCCTAATAGTAAAAGTCACGAGTAACATTTCTATATCATTCACATTTTGAATTAAGTGAATAATAAATATGATTTTTTCATGTTTTAAGTATGTTTCATGTCATTCTAAGAGATGTTAAAAGAAGTTGAAAAAACAATGTTAAAAAAAGGGAAGGGGCCAAAAAGTTGGGGGGAAGGGCCCCTTGGAGGTTGGGGGGATGGGGAGGCTTCTGAGGTTGAGGTCCTTGGTGGTTAGGGTCAATTGTGCTTACGATCCTTGATGGTTCATGCTCATAATCACGTCACTACTTGATTTTCAAGGATTTCTAAGGATTGGTTTTTGAACTGAGAAAATAACTCATCATCAGAGTTTTTATACCAGTGTTAAGGTTAAACATAAAAAAAACAGACAAAATTTCATAGCCATCAACTTCATTCAACAATACCAGGAAAACAACCATCGATGTGTGCATGATATGTGAACAGCCATGACTCTATCAGAAACATGAAATTTAATACAAAATCGTTGAACTGTGAACTGCACGAATTTTCATGGTATGTTGATTATAATTACAACATAAAAATAAAAAAACCAAAGATATGACTTTTTAGGCGTGGTGATTTCTATCTGTCTGCTACCTTAGATTAATCCAGATATGCCCCACCTGGCCGCTACCTTTAATTGATACAGTAATTTGCTACCACCCTCTCCGGAACTGTTATAGCTACACGACTTACTACTAGTACTACTAGTACTGCTAATACTGCAAATACAAGTGCTGCTTCTATTAAAACAACTCCTACTTCTACTACTGCAGCTACTGCTACTACTGCTGCAACTGTTAGTTAAACTCAAATCACTTTCGACTATTAAAAAGGTCATAAGCCCTTCTAATTTCCAATTGAATGAACCCTTATTGAAGTTTCTACAACATCAGTATCTATAAAAACCTTATATGCTCCCAGGGCATAACTTACAACCCTTGCCCCGAGGGCTCTAGGGGGCTATCATCCTCAAAAACTGAATTTTTAAAACTTTTAACTACGTTGAACAAAATGGCAATTTAAAAATTTTTATATGATGGATTTGGGGAAAAGGTTGGCTTGAGAGGGGGGTTAGTTGCCCTCCAATCACTTTCGACTATTAAAAAGGAGCTAGCTCTTTGAATTTCCAACCAAATGAGCCCTTTTTCAATTTTCTATGACAAAGCTTTCAATAAAAACCTAATATGCCCCTAGGACATAACTTACAACCCTAACCCTGAGGGCTGTGGGGGGAGAGTCATCCTCTAATATATAATTTCTTGGCCTTTCAATTACTTTGAACAAAATGGCTATCTCAAAATTTAGATTGGATGTTTTTGGATAAACGGTGGGCGTGGAAGGGGTGTTAGTTGCCTCCCAATGACTTTTGACTAATAAAAGGGGGACTAGCCATTTCAATTTCAAACCAAATGTTTTGTCCTTATCTCTTCTAAATTCTCCTTATAATTTCCACTGTCCACGTGTTCTAAAAGGGCTGCATTAGACTCATAAGAATTGGTGAAATCATGATAATGGTCTTTACAGATGCTGCAATCGCAATAAAAAGATATTTTTATTTTAATATTTTCATTTATCATAGCTTAGTTTGAAACTGACAGAGCGATTGCTTCTCGTAACAGACTCTCTGAAACATGATGCTGAAATGACAGTGAAATGATAGCTTCTCCTGAAATATAAATAAAACCCTGAAAATTCCAATTGAAATGTCTCTGACTTTTTGAAAAAAATCAGTCGGCACCTTTCCAGCTTTGGAAGAAAAAAAATCCTGTTTTTCTATCTCAGACTCCTGGTGAAGGGGGGGGGGGTTATACCTAGAGTAAGATTTTACTTATGAACTAGAACTATTCTACAGAATAATGAGCTTAATGATATTTATTGCGTAAACATATTAAAAAAGATTTTTTTGAAAAACACATATTTAAATAAAAAAAATACTTAAAGTTCACTATTAAACATCCACAAACAAGGATCCCATGATTTAGAATAGTTTTTACCGTGTCTTATGCAATTATCGTGATCAGGTATGTGCCTTGGTATCCACTGTGTGAAGAACCTAACCTCGTCTACGGGACAGTGATAAGTCCCTTAAAATTTAGGATATTAAAATTTTTCTAAATTTAAAAGTGAAATTCTAGGGTTACAGTTTTGACTTAAAGCTTTATCTTTGGGTACGTTACGCTTTACTTACAGTACTTCAGCCCCAAAACATTGCATATTTCTCTGACTTCTTCCTGAACTGTTCTCAGTTCTTTACCACTTTTATTATGTGGTGTAATCACTCAGCCGTAGAATCTCAGTCTGTTCATTTGGCGTATTGTAGTACTGCACAAACTTTTATCATAAACAAACATATTATAGTACACTTTCCAATGATAACAGTCAATTTCTTCAAGCTCCCTAGATAATAACAAAAATACCTTCAAATATAACACCACAAGATGTTATTTTCAAACCAATAGATTCTGTGTCATATAAATCTATCATCTTGGAAGCTATTAAAGTAATATTTAAGCAGAGATGTACTTCATCAAACTTTTATACCTTTGTTCATGATTAAAAACACTTGTTTCGTAATAGCGAAAGTAATAGTTCATTGCACAACTAGAAGTACTTCATCAAACTTGTATTCCTTTGCTCAAGGTAAAACAAACTTGTTTCGCAATAGCAAAAGTAGTAGTAATTCATTGACCCCCACAGAATCCGAGTCATTTAGGTTTAAATCATTACGCAACTAACATTCAAGGCAAAAGAAATCGATTTGCATTAGTTCGTTGACTCCAATAGTTGCGCAGCTGGTTTCTGTTTCCTATGGTCAGGGGGAGGGGTCGCAAAACCATCTGAATTCATTTATGGGAGGAGTAAAAAAAACCTCAGAATTCATTGCAGGAAGGAACCATAGAACTTTCGGTATCTATTGCATGCAAATGAAGCGTGGAAATGGTTACGTAGCTTAGCTTGTAAAATATTATATGTTTATTAATATCATCATAACAAATTGAATTCTGCGAATTCGTTCCATAAAATGATTCATCATTTTTTCTCTTGATATGACACTTATTCCGTTTCCAGGTCATACAAAACTTTTATTATGGTTTCAGTAACATTTTCAATATGTATTTTGTCATTAGTATTTTTGTGCTCAATAGAAATAAAGTTTTTCATGATATCTTTTTAACTTCGAATTTTTTTTCATCGTGACGTTTTTAACTTCGAGATGTTTTTTTTAACTATGAGACGTTTTTAATTTAACTTCGAGAGGTTATTTTTGCTTCGAGATTTTTTTTTACTTCGAGACGTTTTTATTTCTTTATGACATTTTGTTTTAACTTAGAGATGTTTTTTTACTTCGAGACATTTTTTTTCTTCGAGATATTTTATTAAATTCAAGAAGTTATTTTTTCTTTGCGTGTTTTTTTACTTCCATACTTTTTTTTATTCGTAAAGATTTCTCGTTAGAGACATCTTGTTTTAACTTTGAAATGTTTTTTTTACTTCGAGACGTTTTTATTTCTTCTTGACATTTTTATTTTAACTTCGAGACGTTTTTTTATTCGAGACATTTTTTTTAACTTCGAGACCGTTTTTTTCTTCGTGACGTTTTTGTTTTAGCTTTTGGAAGTTATTTAAGCAGAGAAGTACTTCATAAAACTTTAATACCTTTACTCAAGGTTAAAAAGACTTGTTTCGCAAAAGCGAAAGTAGTAGTTCATTTCACAACTAGAAGTGCTTCATCAAACTTTTTTGTCAAAAGCAGAGAGAGGATATGAAGGAATGATAATTCGTTTAAGTAATGCCCTATTTGTGTCATTAAAGTAATGTCCTATGTGTGTCGTGAAAGTAATGCCTTATGAGTGGCGTGAAACATTTCAACACCTTACTACTAACATTGCTGAAATCATCAGAAAACACTTAGAAAACGTTATAGATCATTACGCAATCAAAACATTCGCTTGGGATAAAGATACTTTATTAATATCATAGAACAATTTTGGACAACCTGAATCTGTTCCGTAAAATAATTCATCCTGTTCTCTCTTGATAGTGTAGGTATTCTCTTCTCTTAATTCGTAGCCAGTAGAATAGTCATTAATCCATTTTGATTCATTCACAATTTTTACTGTCATGTCAGCTATAGGTTGAATATGTGTTTCATCATTGGTATTTTTGGGTTCATTGACTTTACATCTTAGTAGACACTCAATTGCGGTAATAATGTTAACATGCGCTTTGTTTTCCATCAATTCATATTTATACTCCGTTGCTATATTGTATGCCAGTGCCCTTTTTTATTTTGCCTACGATTTCACCGTCTATTATCACATTATTTTTACACAGGAACAGTTCTGGTGCGTCAGACAAAATATGGTTTATAATGTTACTAGAAGAGTACCACTGTCTTCTTTTTACCTTCCGTTGAATACTAATACCCGAAAGATGGCAATGGGATTTATCTACAGCTAACATGTTACCAGAAGAATAAGCGTGAAGTAACCCCTCTTCATCAACTATCATTTTTATCTTGGCATTCTCTTTGAGCGACATCATCTCTGGGTATCTCACTCTTGAACATCCACCATCAGTGATGTTGAATTGCTTCGGTAGTCCAAAAAAATCTAATATCTGACCGTCATGACTAGGCACGCACACATTTCCAATATTGTTACCACTATTACTTATTTTATAGTTCAAATATTTGTCTTTTTCAGCTTTCAACGCAACGACAACTTTATCATGTGCACACATTTTCTTTGAATATTTCATCTTCACTTTATAAAAACTATGATGCAAGTGTTTATCTTTCCAATATAAAAAAATACTAATCGAATACATACAATAAACTAGTGTCGATGACCAGACATAGAGTACTACGGGTTGACCGCATAAAAAATATCCAAAAACCATGTTCAACAGTCTGAAAATTTGAAGTGCCGTAGAAATTCACCAAAAGTTGGGAGGGGGAGGAGCTTGGGGACTTTGGAGGTGTAGACATTGATGCCTAAGGGCTGTCGTATCAACGCCTAAAATCTATACGACTTTTTGTAGTTGTTCCTTTAATATACCCACCATGAGAATCGTCAAATAACTTCTATGTTTAAATAAATGCAAAAAAATAAAAATAAAAGTTAAAAAATAGACTTAAAAAAAGCAAAAACTGGGAGGGGGGGGGGGTAAAATTTGGAGTGGGGGATGGGCTGGGGGAAAAGGGGGGGGGAAGTTGGGAGGGAGAGGGTTATTGTGGCCTTTGGAAGTTTGAGTCCTTAATGATTAGGGGCTGCTGTATCATTGCCTAAAAAGTATACGACTTTTTGTAGTTGCTCCAATAGTATACCCACTATAGGCATCGTCAAAAACTTCTATGTTAATTAGATATAAAATAATAGAAAATAAAAGGTAAAACTCATTAGACTTAAGAAAAACAGTATAAGGAAATATGGGGAGGGGTAACAAGTTTGGGGTTGGGAGGGGGGTAGAAAGTTGGGAGGGGGAGGGGCATTGGGGTCTTTGGAGGCTGAGTCATCGATAACAACGGACTGTTGTATCATAACTTAAAATGTATAAGATTTTTTGTCATGGCTCCAGTAGTATGCCCGCTATGGGCATCGTCAAATCCATAACCCCCTCACTACTGGATTTCTTTTCATGAAACTTTTTGTGTAAAACAAAGCACGAAAAGTATTTTCTATTTTGTAAGAAGTGTTTGTAGTAACTCAAATAGTATAGCCTATCACCAATGAGCGTCATCAAGTCCATTACCCCCTCAATACTTAATTTCTAGGGATTGCTCTAGATTTCTAAGGATTGTTCTAGATTTCTAAGGATTGTTCTGGATTTCTATATTAAAATTCTATTCTAGGTGCCTTTTAATGTAAAACATTTAGAATACCACTTTATATTCACTTAATGATCTGTTTCGCAAAAGCATCAAGACTACATCAATCAAATATTTCTTAAATTATCAGAAAATCCTTAAGGAACATCTTAGATCATTATGCAATCTGTTTCACAATAATATCAAGACAGGTAAAACCACATCATTAGGGTTTTTTCAGAGTTCATTGCTCCACAAAAGTGCCTAAGGGCTATATCATTGCGCAACTAACACTCAAAACCAGAGAAATCAGTTATGTAAGAGTTCAGTGACTCAAGAGTGCCTTAGGGAATAGCCTTAATAAAGTTCGTTTAACCTCAAAAATGCCTTAGGGGATGGTCTTGATAAAGTTCGTTCAACCTCAAGAGTGCCCCAGGGGATGGCCTTGACAAGTGTCTTGGAAAGGAGCCAGGGAACGCAAAGTACCCAAAGTATAAGGTCACATTCTACTTGCGACAGCCTGCAACACTGTTTGCGAATGCTTGCAACTTTGATTACGATAACTTATGACTTTGACCTAGCTCTGGCTTCTTGCAACATCATCCACCGGCAACTGCAACTGCAACTACCAGGGACTGGGACTATGACTTTTTGCTACTCCAACTACTATTGATTGCCACAGTAGGTACTTGTGACTGCACTTACTTAAGACTGTTACTACTTTAAAATGTCAATTTTTATGGCTAGGTTTGTGACTGCTTGCAACTGTGACTACTTGTGACTTCGACTGCGGCTACTGGCGGCTGCGATTGCAGCTACTTGGGGCTGCTTGCCACTGCGACCGCTTGCAACTGTGACAACTATCATTGCTAATGTGGTTACGACTACCCCTTCTAATACTACTGCGAACGTGACTGTGACTACGGCTTCCTCTGCTTATTCTTCTGATACATTTACTGGTACTTCTATTACTAAAGCAACTACTACTACTACTACAGCCGTTGAACAAATACAAAGCGCTCAGGGGCATTCTGGTTTTCAAAATATCATATAGGTATAATATCTCAGTAACAGAATAGAATATTAAGGTAAAGCTTTGAGGGAAAGTTAAGGGGGATGTGAAACTAAATTTAAAGACACTATGCGTAAGATATATTCTCAAAAGGGCGCCTATGTAATATCTTAGTAAAAGTTAAAGACATTTCTTAAGAACTTTCATTGTATGTTTTGGGGATTTTCAACAACGTTAAAACATAATATGTGCATCGAATATTGTCGAAGGCCGCTTCTATAATATCTAAGGAGAAGCTAAGTTTATTAACCTGATACTTCCAGGAAATGATGAGGGGGAGGTTTAACTCAAAACAAAACAGTGTGCATCTAGGTTGATAAAACGAGGTATCTGCAATACCTTGGCAATGTCTAAGGGCATTAAGCTAAAACTTTCAGGACCTGTTGATGAGGATATTGAGCAGAATCAAAATATGCTATGTGAATTCAGATGGTTAAAAAGACGTACTTGCAATATCTCAGGAATGGCTAGGGGTATTAAGTTAGGAGCTTCAAGCAATACTGAGGGGGATGCTGCACTTAATCAAAATAAAACTAATGCATTCAGGGTCTTCAAAAAGACTTATCTGCTATGTCTTAGGAAACCGTAAGGGATTTAAATTGAGACTTTTAGAGCCTGTTGAGGGGGGGGGGTAGTAGGTTACCATTTGTCAATACTCAGGATTGTAAAATGAGAGTGTTCAAAGTGTGTTTTTTTAATAGAATTCCATGTACCCATCCATCCGAGGTTTCAAAGTACAACTATTGTCAAAATTAGTTTTAAATGTTGTTCTTTGTATAAATAGTAGGCCAAAATTATGCTTCTTAAGGATAAAAACTGAAAAACGCTGTAAAAATATTTTGTCTATTTAAAAAAAAACTGTCGATTATAAACGAACTGAAATTAACTAAAATACTTTTCTTGCAACAGATTTGTTCAAAGAGAAATAAAGAGGTTCATTAAACTTAAAACAAGCAGAAATAAAGTAAAATAGTGGACAAAATCAAGCCTAAAATTGAATTGTTTATTTACCTTTATCTCTGTTTGCCTTTGGTTTAATTTACCTTTTTAATTATCCTTGAATAACTTCTTTTGTGGCAAGTTTTTTTTTTAATAATTGTTGGTGAAGTTTGCGGATTTCTTGAAGATGCAAAAATTAGAATCCCCAAGGCGCAGGATACTTCTTCTCAACTGACAAAAATACAACGATGATGGCATTATGATTGCCTCTCCTAGTGATTTATCACTATTTTTAACGAATTTTAATGTGTCCTAAAACAAATCACTAAATCAGCACATAATTCGCTAGATTATTGAAGAAAGTTACTAAATCCACCAAGAAAACGCTAAAATCTTGTTATTTTTTACCGGATGGCAACGCTGGATTAGAGTGATCAATCCAAGTTAAGTTTTCAGGCTTGAAGCTTTGAAGCTGGGTTTGAAGCTTGTTTTGAGCGAGTTTGACAAAAATCGTTTTCGGGTTATCCGTGTTCAATCCAGCAAAACATTAAAGCGTTTTCATTTTATGGGTTTCAATGGTGTTGGACACGGATTCCTCAAAATTGTAACGCATCAGAACAGCATGATTAAATACGGACTCTGAGAAAACATTCGCCCGTGTTGAACACGGTAGTCAAAACAATTATCTGCACAACCCTTGTCGAACTCAGGGTGTGATGTGGATGACCTGGAAATAAGGTTCTGACTTTGAAACGTGGATGCGTCAAAAGACGGAAGGAAATTGGTATATATTCTTTCGAACAATTCCCAAGTTTCTGGGCCATCTATCTGGGACTGAAGAAAAAGTGAGTATTCGCCAATTGGTATTAAAAGAGGTCATAATAATGGATTTGAAAGATATTTTAACCTCGAGGGAAATTATAAGGAATAGAGAGATTCGAATGTATTAGGTTAAGAAGGAGTGTCCTCAGTTGTGCTAGAACCAGGAGACTCAATGCCATTGTGAGTTGTAAATAGTGACGGAAGTAGTATTCTTGACACCCCGAGAATGGACAAAATGTTTTTTCTCCAATCGGTTGGAAACTCTCAGGATAAGGATATTGTATAAAGAAAACAGTAATAAGAATAGCAAATTAAAAAAAAAATTAAGTTGTAACGATTTTTATCTGGAAAAGTCGAATTGTTTACTTCAAGCCGCTTGAAAATTTCATGGAATGCAGAGAGTGATAATAGAACCTCGATTTAGACACAGATTATAAAATAATTCTCGTGTTATTAATTCATGATACTTCGTTGATTCATAACGATTCTTCATTTTTATAAGTATCCCTAACAAGAATTTATTTTAACAATAGATATGTACAACGACAACTAAAAAATGAAAAACTGTTTTAGTAAAACGGTGGATTAATATCAGTGGATATAGTGGTATATCAATGGTAAGGAGTCGGAGCTCGGAGTGGTATTTCCAGTCTGCTTTTAAAGAGACCAATACCCGCTACCCCTTTCTTCCAATGGTTCATCGGTGCAAGAAGAGGATTTAACAGCGCATCCCTCTTTTGGCTAATAGGTGCCACAATTTTGTTTCTAGGCAAGAGCCCCGGATGTTTCTTTTTAGATTATTAATTGAAGTGTGGTTGGGATAATAGGAAAATATTAATAATAGGAAATTCCAAATGGAGTCCCTCGCACCTGTACAATATGGTCAGCTGTTGTTAAGACAGCCCTCTTTCTATATCCCCCTATTATTTTTTCTATTAAAAAACTTAGACGCCAATTTTATAGGAAAATCTTGTCTAAGCATGCCTACCAGCTGACAAGACTCCCCGCGACGTTTATCTATTAAAAACCTTAGATGGCCAGTTTGTAAGGAATCTTGTCTAAACATACCTCCCAGCTGGCAAGACTCCCTACGATGTTTTTCTATTAAAAACATTAGAGGGCTTTCCAGGAGTGCAGATCCATGTGTGTCCTAGGAATTGTATAAATACCCAGGGTAAGAACAAAACAGCAACAGTATTCATTTGAAGCTGCAGTGTGACACAACAAACTCTAAAAGAAGCGAATATGTCTTGTTCATATCAAGAAGTAAGTTACTTTCTCAATTAAAACTTTTCCTGTCTCCAGGTTTTCGCTAAATGAGGGTGAGCCTCTATTCCCTAGCCCCCCTCCTCATTCAAAACCCCTCCACACATACCACATCGTCTATACTCGTTTTAAAGCTTATATTACCCCCTTTTTGCCGTGTAAAAACCAAACCCCCCCCCCCCCCCCCCCCCCATTCGATAACAATTAATCCTTTCAAAAAGAATTATTCGTTCACACAAAGTATGTGACTTTTTCCCTCATGCATTGAAACCAAGGAACAAAATCAAATGTCTCACGGGCCCTCTTGTCTAAAATTGGCATCTGCTGTGAATATGCTCAATGTAGAAAGGGAATCTTTGTAAACAATTAATCTCGCCCAGAAAGGGACTGGCTTGCTGTCAATTATACCTTACGAGGGGTGATCCATTTTCAATGAACCTAGTATTTATTTCTCGCTGATTCTACTGTTTCGGGTTTTCTTGAAAAAAGGTTCTAGGAAGCTATTTTCTCTATTATTCTCTGCAAAATTGTCATATAATAGATTTTATTCGAGCGAATCATTTTATATGATTAGTCTGATATTAGAGTTTGAAATTGCGTGTAAGGAGGGATAACAGAGAATGAGGTGCATAATAAAAGTATTTATTCATCTATAATTCTAGTTTAGCTAGATGGTCTAAATATTTGCACCTGAGTAGATATTTTATCCAAGCCCTAGACAAATACTACTAGTTTTTTATAGCTTTATATACACCTTAGCTCTTTTTGCTTTAAATGCTCTATATCTCTAGGCACGTAGCAAATTCATATTTTTTTTCTAAATGGTAAAAACAGGAACATTTATTTCAATCCTAAGGCTACAGAATATTTATTTTCTTGCATTTTCCATTAGAGCACAAATTTTTTATAAGAAATTCGTATAGTTTACTCACTTTTTTGTCATGTTGAAATGGTTAAGGATGAAGGAAAAAGAGACCTGTCCTAGAAGCCTATTATACTCTGCCTATTAAACTTGGTTTATTCTTTTTCTAGTACATTTCTAACTCGAGTGTGAAAGCTGTTATACCTGGATTATTTGATTAGTTGTATTTTATACCTTTATAGTGCTCTCTTAGCTCTGATGTTATACCATTGGTCCTTTGTAGTGAGATTTTATCCAAGCCCTATACAAATAATACCACATTTTTAAATGCCAGAGGGGGGTCTTATAGAGAAAAAACTATGTTTTCCAATAAATCTTGTTCTTCTTCTCTTCTTTTTGTTTTCTTCTGTAGAAGAGAGCGGTATTTTATACTAAATCTTGTCTTTTCTTCTAGAATTTTCCTGCTCTCCCTCCTCCAAACAAGAGGGCAAGGGGCAACGACCCAACCCTGTGCAACGAATGGAGATGGCTGACTCATCCACCTCCCCAAAACCCCGCAGGAGGAATGCTGTCCCATCTGTGCTCCGCACGCAAGAAGGTGAAGTCACCGAGCCTTCAAGACCGGTGCCTTATGACAGTTAAACGGCCGAGCCTTCTGAAATCCCCATGCAAGACCATGATGTCGCTTGTCGAGCAAGGTAACACAACCCCCCCCCCCCCCTACGCTGCCCTTACAAGACCGTGGTGCTTTCCTATCGGCGCAATTTGAAGATGTAAGGAAATCTTTTTATTTAACCTAATAAAGCTGAGTTCTTTTTTACATGTCAGAGAGCCTTTTACTCTTTAATTTTGTCTTACCGCTATTTTTCTATGTCTCAGGAACAAGTTATGTAAATATCTAAACAAGGCTTCTTTTCGTCTTTTAAGTGTCTATATTTGTCTTTTCACTTTTCTAGTATACCTTTGTCTTTTCAGGTTCCATGCTTCCCTTCCCCTTAGTTTTAAAATGTTCTGCCCCCCACAGGGAGAATTTCATTTTTCACCATTTTAACGTTTGATTGGGTTTTTCGCTTTTCTAGACTATCTATGTCTTTTCAGGTTCTTTGCTCCCTTCGCCCTAGTTATAAAACAATCTTCCCCTCAGAAATAACTAAAATAAGCTTGTTTTTCAACTTGTTAAGCGTAAGAGTGCTTACTCGCTAGCTTTTTGGGGTAGTCATCTGCCCCCACCCTGTTAGCTCCATTCATATCTAAACTTTATGTTTTTCTTTTTTCTAGGCCGAGATCGAAGGCCTCCTTGCCCAATTCATTTGGGTAGGACCAGCAGCCCCAGAGGAAGCCTCCAAGGAATTAATGGCCTGGGCCAATACCTTTATTGCCAAATGGCCAGAGCCAAATCCCCCTTCGGTAAGTTTTCATGACTATTTTTTAAAATACATTTATAAGGGTTTATCAGTAGTGTGGGTATAGGGGTTATAGTACCAAAGGTACCATTCAATGCCTCATGATACAATGATTCCTACAAGTAGTATGGTATTTTTGACTTCGAAAGGCCATGGTACCCTTCTATGCTCCATAATACAATGATGCATTCCAACGAGGAGGGGTGTTCAATGAGTTCATTGGCTCATGGTACCCTTTCATAATACAATGATGGAGTCTAGTGACTATTATGACTTCTATACTCATTTTCTTTTTTTAACTCGGCAATACCTTCCAGGGAGCTAATATGCTCTTATTACTCCTTTAAGCTCACTCAGCATCATCGCTGGAAAATATATTGCTGCCACTACCTCAATTCCGTGACAATTCACTGGAAAGTGAACACGAGGGGGTTTAAGTGTTGGGGTGAGTCCAGATAATGTAGCCACTGAGTTTAATTTAGACAGTTTTGTGCGGGGTCTTAGCCTTGATATAGATTTTGAATAGGTCAGAGACTTGCCAACTAGCGAGGTCGAGACAACGCCGGCCATGGACAATGATTTAGGGTAACAAAGTGATTCTGGCTTCACCCCCTGTATTACCAGAGTTTTTTAAGCAGATACCTCTTTCCTCAACATTCACATGTATCGGGCTGATTTTGGTGACCATTTCAATTCCCTAACAAGTGGCAGTATCCATACGAATCCAACTGAAACAACACACTCATACATAAGCTCGAGTCGGGCACTTCTCGAAAACCATATGCAGGAGGTGGGTGGACGGGACAGTATAAAAGCATCCATCACGCTTAAAATAATTTTTTAAATGCAAGTTCGGTGAGTTTTGCGAGCATCACATACAAATAAGAATGCAAAAGCTTCATCCGGACTCATAATTTCTAGTGTGTGTTTTTGGATTGGGTAGGATAAACTTTTAACAGGATGGAGGGATATAATGAAAATGGGAGTGGGTTGGTGGTTTTATTCATAAAATAATAGAATTAAATATTTAAAAGTTTAAAAAGGAATTTGTTTTAAGGGGTGGGAAGGTGCAGGGGGTGCAAAATATAATGCAAATTTAAAGGGTACTAGGGGAACACAATGATTTATTTTCGACACGGGCTTAGAGTGTTTAAATTATTCCAACATTGTGGCGGGACATAAAACCCGGAAAGATTACGCTAGTAAGACATATTTGGATGGTTTAGCAGTTAATGACGGTGGGGAGGGTTTTAATGTTCTAAAGTAGATTTTAATTGTTTAAAAGGGCACTATCCAATTACGCCAAAGGAGATTGACATTTTTGAAAGGACTAATGAACATTTGAAAGTTGGGGTTACAGTTTTACAATTTGACGAAAAATATGAAGAAGAAGAGCTTGGCGATAAAAAGGGGGTAATAATATATTCCGTAAGGCCACCGTCAATTGAATCAGTGAAACACTGGGTATGGCTTCTTTACGAACCAGCCAAAGATCCTGACACAATTGTAAATTTCTTTCCTACCCCCCCCCCCCCCCATATTAGCAGGGTTTTAGGTGAGGGTAAAAATTTTAATCAAGAGAAGACTTTTCAGAACTGTCCAATGTGTCTATCGAATTTCAGAGCGAATTAAAATTAAAAAATTATTTGAAACACTGTAAGCGTCATGGGTCCCAGTAGGTGGAAACAGTTTCTGGGGACAATGCCAACTTGCGGTTCAAAAGCTTTCAGAACACGCTGTTGCAGAGCAACAAGGTGTCATTGGATATTGATGCTGCACTCACGAATGTGTCCGACCCGTCAAATTTGAATCGTGTTAAGGAATATAAAATCATTGCAATCTCTTTTGCGTCTGCACGAAGAGATTCAAGTGATACCATGGAACTGGTAGATTGTGTTGAGACGTTTCGCGGGGAGGATTGTGTTGGCACTGCTATAGTTACACTTACTAAAACAGCAAATGAGGCGATTTCACACCTGCGCCATACATATTATCAAATTAATCCATCACCAGAAGAC
The DNA here is from genome assembly GCF_049724085.1 of Artemia sp. Qi Xiang Cuo. Classification (NCBI taxonomy): domain Eukaryota; kingdom Metazoa; phylum Arthropoda; class Branchiopoda; order Anostraca; family Artemiidae; genus Artemia; species Artemia sp. Qi Xiang Cuo. Next base: position 10,902,481 of record NC_142814.1, read on the forward strand.
AAGATGGCCATTAAAAAACTGAATATTTGTTGGGTTTCTAAGAAAAATATTAATGAGGAGGATGCGAAAGCCCACAATCATGATCATTTATCGAAGGAAATGTCATCAAGGGGAAGTAAATTTCGGGGGGTTGCAGATAAATTGTATAATTTAAATGTTAGCAATATTTTTTACCGATCTACATGCACAATTCCAACTGTGCATAGGGAATTTGTATATGTTGCGAGGGTAGATTGTTCTTTTTCCTATAATATCATACCGAAATCATCTGAAAAGTTACTAGTCTTAGAATTTAAACGGTAAGTAATTGATAATGGTAAAGCGTACTTGAATAAAATCCGTTTCCTTGGTTCCTTGAGTTTCTTCCCCAAATGTCTAAGTCAATTGATTCAAGTACAGGGAAGCGACAATTTTAATAGATTCCCTCTCCTTAAACAGCACTTTCCAGACGAGGATCTATATGATTTATTAAAGTGTAAGGGCATATTTGTACGACTACTACAGCTCTGCCTCGAGGCTATGGGAGAAAAATTACCGCCCATCGCAGGTTTTATGATTCACTTTGAGAGATTCAATGCATTACTGCTGATTATTAATTTGTCAAGAGGTTTGGGCAAAGGGAAGGCGTTAAAAATTGGTGGGACCATTGTAAAATGTACCTGGCAAGTGATGTTTTGATCTTTTTGGATATTGTTTGTAAAAGCGCGGACAGAATTCACGAAGAATTTGGGTTGGATTTGGGGCATTATTCTTCCACTCGTCATCTGGTGTTGGATTTAATTTTAAAAATTAGTGAAGCTGAAATAGGTCTGATCGCTGACATGGATCAGCACCTGTTTGTAGAGAGATCAGTGAGGGAGGGAATATTATCCACTTGGTTCGTATTCTTGAAACTAACCCGACTGGACAACGCATCGGTGAAAGTTGAACGCCGTTTTCTTGGATATGAATTTCCTATATCCGTCGGCAATGTCTGACTTTTATTTGCCGTGGGGGAATTACCAATGGCTTAAAGATCCTTCTGCTCCAGATTTCACCAAAATTCCCACTGTTGAGGAGAATGGACCACAAGGATGTTTTTTGAAATTGACGGCGAAATACCTATGTAACTTCATGACTCAGTAAAAGACTTTATTTTTCCATGCATGATTAGATTGGTGCCTAGGGTCTCTTTGAGTCCCCAAAACTTCATGCACAACAGGGGTGGTTGTGACGTTGTAACAGACCCAAAATAATCAGCCTGAATCATTGCAGATCCAAACTTCACAAATTTCACGATGATAGACTCCAATATGGTCCTTTTGCATAGAAAAAGAAGAAATGTAGTACTAAATGAAATGCTGCTGGCAGTCCATTTTATAAATTTTGACTAAACTCAGTTAACTAAATGGACTGCTGCTGGCAGTCCATTTTATAAATTTTGAAAAAAACTCAATTTGGAGTTATATTACAATGTGTGTTAGTGCCAATGGCCGGGGTGGGACAAGTAGGTGTATTATGGAGACGCCGATTCACTCCTATTGAAAATAAAACAGATGATCGGTTACATGATTTGGAAAATGGAGAGTATATTAGCTCCCGGATGGATTATACAAACTGAAATGAGGCCCTCTATCGGGAGCTGGTGAAATTCCAGGCCCCAAGTCAGTTGTTGAAAGTAAAAACTGAGACGGGGAGCGACTTGGTATCCCGTGGTGTCTTTCTTGGTCCAAAGGTGTACTGTATGGAAACGTACAATGAGAATACCAAAAAAGCCAGCAAGGGGTGCCATCATACTATGTAAAAGAAAATTTATGAAAGTTTGTAGGAACTGTATATAAAATAATATAGTTGCAGAGTGAGTGCCATGGCCATTCACTCTTTTAAAATATAAAAACTTTACAGTTCGGGTTGAGAAAAATGCTAGGTCCACCACATCGACAACTTATATGTACTCGTGGACGTTGGGAAGTTACTACCACATGGCCAGCACCTTATTTCAGATCGAGCTGAGTGTGTAGATTATAGAAAAAACTCGGTCAGGAGATAGCCCTATACTTGGGGGGAGGGGGGCTTTGTGGGAGGAGGAGAACCATTTTTCCTTCGCCAGCTCAGCACTGCCTTTATTTATCTAGACATTTCTTCAAGTGTTTAACATATTTATAATTTGTTTTGATTGCGCAAAGAGATTATTTTCAATAGTTTATTAAGTGTTTATTTATTTATTGTTAGCCCATCGCGTTCGTTGGCCGCTGTGAATGTCTGATCGTTCGTCGCGGGTACCATCCGCTGGCCACTGCCGGAGCCGGAGGAGCGTTCCAACCGGCTAAGCGCTATATTCAAGTGTTTTAAAATGTTTATTGTAAGTATATTCATGTGCTTATTTCTTAAGTTCATTGCAAATACATTCAAGTGTTTATTTTAAAATTTTGTATTGTATTTCTTAGTTAAAGAAACCATGTACATACTATTTCCTTTGAGTATATATTAAACAAATTGAGGTTAGGTTTGGTTAGTTGCATTTTGAATCTGGAGGAGTTTGTATCAATTTAAAACACCATTCAGATCTTTTCTTTGCGGACCGCCCATGTATGACAAAACAACACTATTAACGAAAATAATTAAAAATCGTGATAAAATGTTTTTAAAGAATCCAAAAAATATCTATTATTGCTATTGTATATGGCAAAAAATTTATAACAAAATAAAGAATATTGATCCGACCATAGAACTAATACAAGGACTAATCGTGTTTACTAGTATTACGCAAAACTCGTGGTTGATTATTGACGATTTAGCTGAATCTATTAAAGAATGGTGACAGGAAAACTTACAATTATTCACGGTCCGGTCCCATCACGAAACAATTTCTGTAACTGTCATGTTCCATAATCTTTTTCATCAGAGTAAATATATGAGCTCATTTGCTTTGAATTCACTTACTATATCATCTATAGAGTTGTTTGCGATTCAAGTTCTCTTATAACTCTAAAAAAATAAATCCATTATGGAGAACCCAAATTTTTACTTTTTGGGTACAATCAAGCTACTAATAAACCTTATGGTTTGAATTAAAACACGTTCAAAGAGCTGCGTGCATTCACTGATATTTTCGAAAATGAAATTGCTGTATATTTACCCATGGATAGTAAAAAGGTAATTAATCGCTATCATGACGTTGAACAAGCTACAAGAACATCGACATTTATTTTCCATATTAGCCAATTCAAATTCGCAACTTAGGAAAGAATTGAAAAGAAAGTTCTTAATCTCTTGTTGAACTTTGTTTAAATTTAATGGAAGGTAATGTTTAACTATCAGATGGTTTCAGACAACAGACAAAGCAACATTGGTCACTTGTGCGTGCTCTAGCTTTCAAAAAGAAAACAAACTGTAAAAGAAAACAGCTTGTTCAGGCGGGTTGTAATTTCTTTTCATTGTTACTATCGATAGCCGGACTTGTAAACACTTTGTCAAAAACGTAACTCTTATAGTCAAAAACCACTAAAAAGTAAATTTCATTGATCAACCTTCGGAAAATAGTGAGTTTTAACACTATAAAAACACCGAAAAAAAAGATTTATTAACAAGTGTTGTAGACTTGTTGCCTCCATCCTATCGTGAACAAAGTAAAAGATTCTTGACCTACCTCGCTGAAAATGAACAAATTGACGTGAAAAAGATTAAAATTATAATCGAGGGCAAGAGTTACAATCTAATTGATTTGTTATTGGATCTGATTTCAAATATTAAAAGAGTTGAATCCATTGCTTCTAATCCATATAACTTTTTAAAGTCATCAAATTTTCCCAAAAGTCTTATTAACAATAAGCAAATTCTAAAAAAAAAAAAATAAAAGAACATAGTCCATCAACCACATTAAAGTTAGAAGATAATGATTTTAAATCTTTCTTGCAAAATACCAGTACACCTAGTAGAAACATTAATTTAATGACAACGCCGGTGGTAGCTAGACAAAAGCGATGACGTATTGACTCACCCGGCAGTTTGCAAAAGGGTAGCGGACGCTTCACACCACGTTTAAGTTCAAAATGGATAAAGTTTTGAAAGGTGTTTATGAAAATATTAGTGAACCAGGAAGTCTTAGTTCTCTCACTACACTTGCTCAGATTAGTGGAATTAAAAAGAAGCTAGCAAAATAATATTTACAAAAAGAATTTAGTTATACTCTTCATCGAAATCATAGGACTAGAGGTCGTGACTATCGAAAAACTAAAGCTTTTACCCTCGGCATATAGTACAAGCAGATGTTTTGACTCTAGACGCGATTCAAAGACGTCATAATAAACCCTAATAATATGTTTTACTTACAATAAGTATTTTAGTCGCTATGCATATGCAGTACCATTGCAGTAAAAGAGGGTGAATGGAATTGGTAAGGCCCTTGATTCCATCTTTGAACAAGATTCGTATAAAAAATTCAAACAGATCGTGGAAGTGAATTTGTTAATCCACATTTAAGAAGGGTTTTATTGAAGTAGAATACATTACCCTATTATATTCATACTGCAATAAAGGTGGCATTGGCTGAACGTTTGATACGAACAATTCGACTTTTAATTTCAAGGTATTGTACATTGATAAATACAGCTGCATTTATTCATGATTTGGATAAAATCATGTAAATTTATAATCAACATCTTCATCGATCCTTGTCCAATGCTCGCCCTCTTGAAGTTCATCACAGTCAGAATTTACTTTTTCTTAAACAATATTCTAATGAAAAGGCGGGGAAGAAAAATTTAATGTTGGTGACAAATTTAAAATTTAAGTTTTAATGGGTACTATTCGAATCAATCTTACAAGAAATATTTTTGAAGAGGAAAATTATTTGTGAAGCACTGATCTTTTTAAAGTGTCAAAAGTCTTGAACATTAAATCTTCGTGATATGATAGATGAAGAGATTCTTGGCACTTTTAATGACTATGAATTGCAAAAAGTTGAAAATATTAGAATCTATCAAATTAGAAAGGTATTAAAGAGTCGTACTCACAAGGGCGAGTGACAGTTGCTTGTTCGCAGGCTAGGATACAACTCTGATCTTGATTCGTGGATATCCGCTGGAGACGTTCATAATGTCTGAAGGTTTTTATGTGACATTCATGTCCATTGTTTCCGATCCTTTTTATGACGATTTGAATAAAAACGAGCAAGTTTAGGACAAAATTATCCCTGCCATAAAATTCGAGGGAAGGTATGAATTTGCTCTTGTAGATTGTATTCTTAAAAATACATATGATATCTTAAGAAAGGGTCGTACATCTGATATAAAAATTAGACCACATGATTGGCCAGTCGTTAACGATCAATATGTAATTGAAAATTTCAGTTCATACGACTACCCATTTGTCATATTATCATATAATGAGCTCAGGAGTATGAATGATTTTTGTCGTGCTATCAATAAAAAATTTCATATAGTAGCAATGGTGCCTTTCAATTCAACTATTCAAAGGCAGAGGGTAAAATTTACATTAGTTCACCCATTGACAATTGAGATAATCTAAGAGAATTTCTTCGTTTTAAACGTAATATAATAAATGGTAAAAGTGCAGGAAGCCTTAGTGGCATGAATCGTGTCATTTACGCAGAGTATCCATCCGCTTTCTCCTCGGATATTTGTATATTTCTGTATGCATCCTTTATCAAGAGATCAAGAGTCGGTAATACAAATGTCCCCCTCCTATATGCTCTTGAACAAAAAGCCTCTAATGACCTCATTCACCACTACAATTTAAAGCACCTTCAACGCATTCCAGTCAACAGTTTGAATCTGGAGCTCTGCCAGGTAACATTAAAAAGTGAATTGGGTGATCCTCTATCAATAATAAATGGTTTGGCTATAATTACAAGTCATTTTCATCCCAATCAGTTAGATGGCTAATAGAACTCAATTTGTATGTCCTCATATTGATTGCTATGTTGCTACTCTTGGACCACGACAGATGGGTCATGGAATGGGCTATTACAGGGGTCGTTCGTCAATGTTCAGGTATGATCTCGGCAATTGGTTTGATAAGCTGTTTCACTCTGTGCTACCCCTGGCTAAAAAATATTGCCCTGGTTGCACCAGATTTTCCGTCTCCTGGACCACATGATAGGGGCTCTTGGAAGGATATTCAAGAAAGTTTTTCACAAAATATCAGGTTGAGCACGCGATCCCTTGGTGAGCGATTGAAACAACGCGGAAAATGTTTTAAAAGGGTGCGAAAGACCTCATCACTCATCAATCTCAACACACCCCAGAAGTGCAAAGTATCAAAAAAGAAAATAAGAAGATCCGCAAAGGATTTTTTTCTTAGAAAATGCTATATTTACCACAGAAAGATTCCAACCCTTCAGTTGCCTCATCTCTAAATCTTTTCAACGCAGAAACTGTAGATGTCAGTGTAAAACATGGATATTATGAACAATTTTATCCGCAACAACCGCTCTCTGAAAATGTCAATTTTCAAATTTATTCCAATTTCATAGAATTTCATAGACTATTTTATAGAATTTACAATTTCATAGACTATTTCATAGAATTTACTTCGAAATTTATTGATTTAAATGTCATTGTTAAAAAATATAACAATGAAAAACCAAGTGCGGTCGAGGGGTTATCTAACGAAAATCGTGTACACAATTTATTTCTACAAATAATTGTCTACATAAATGGAACAGTGGTGAGCACGAGCAATAATATTTCAAATTATGCAAGTTATATACAATTCATGTCGATTACTCCAATGTCTTATAAGCTGCTGAGGGGACAAGCACTGGGCTGTGAATATAAAACAAATATTGACGTCACTAATATCCTTAGAGATGCGACAACTAAAGATTTACATTTAATTGTGAAACTTAATCATGAGATATTTAATATACCTCAATGGCTGCCTCCCACCGTAAAGATTGATATAAAGCTATAACTAGAACCGTCCAATTATAATATGCAAAAATTACTAGGCGTTGCACCCGATTTAACAGGCTCTCTCACGTCGGCAATACTCCATGTGCGAAAACACCAAGTTATGAGTACTGTGGCTTTGGCTATTGAAAAATCAAGAGCTGCTGGAAATAATATCAAATTGCTCGTGCCTCATACAATCAAGAATCAATGCCATATTGCTGCAGGTACGTGTACCTACACCGATTCATCATTTATCAATAACGAAATTCCTTTAAAGTTGGCAATGGATTTTGTAAAAGTGCTAGCGCTGTTGCATCATGGACAGATTCTCCACATAAATTTGAATTGTTTGGACTTTCATCGCTTGAGTGTAAAGCAGATGGAATTCCTCTTTATAATTTATGCTTTGATAAATCTTACATAACCCTGTATGAATTGACAATGCAATCCCTAGAGCGAGATTCCTAATTATTCGAAAATGGTATAAGTGAAGAAATGTTTGCGAAAACTCATGGCATCATTGCATTGGATTTGTTTGGTACTCAAGGTATGAATATTGTCCAAACGGGTAATGTACGTTTGGAGTGTACTTGTGCCAAGCAATTGGAGGAAAGTATTGCATTCATCTCGCTAAATCAATTTGAAATCTATTGGGAAATTACCCCTGACGGCAATGTTTTATTAGACTTGGCGCCATTAACACGAATCAAATAATCAGTGTATTCAATATGGACCCCTACATGTCCAAATATAATTCCTATTGCATACCTTCAGATTTTTTGGAGTATATTCAACTTGTTTACAATACCATTATTATTGTTAAAAGCAGTCCACCAATGGTAAAGATTTTTTATGCATCTTTCAAACAAGAAGCAATATATAACTTTTTGATCCACTTGGCCTACCGTATACATTCTACACAACTCACATTTAAAATTTTCTCGACCAGAGGAGAAAATCTATTATTCAAAATCGGAAGCGGCTATAAGATTTATCAACGACAAGCTGTGGTTTTCATGCCCTATTATATTTTATTTTTCGAAGTCGTGGACATACTTACATGGAATTTATCAAGATTTATAGTGACAATATTTGATTCAACGGCTTTCTAGTTGAAAATACTCTTTCCTAACTCTATAATATAAATTTCGGTGCTCTAAAAGTGAAATACCTTAAAAATATATCGAAATTTGGTTATTAGTAAAATTTGTACAAAACATTGTGTTCTTTTTTAAATTTTTTTCTTCTACGTATAGGTAATCATCAGAAACGATAAGTGGTAACAGCTCATCGGGATTCCACTTGTATTCATCTTGACAAACAAAATCAAGGTCACCTTTTCTAAAATACAGTGTAACTGCATTTTTTTAAAATCTCTTTGTAAAGTCAATAATACTACTCTGATTCATTTTATAAAATCCAAGTGTTTCAATTTAATTATTTGAAGCAATGTCACATACAAAATTCTCACAAGAAGAATCACTTTCTTTAACAGCCAAATAAAAATCTGTAGGTTTATAATCAAAGTAGCCGGTATCTTCACAACGACGTCGTAAGAACCAGACTCTTTTATTATTCCAAGAATTGAAGCGTAAACCAGGTTCTTCTTTCCAAAACAATTCAAAACAATGACAATACCAGTCTCTTAAAAATAAACTGAACTCACGTTTAGGGTTTGTCGCAATCATGCCTGGGTAAGTACTTTTTCATTGATAGCCTTTATCATAGTGATAGTTGGAGCATAAGAGTACTCTAGAACGAGAGTCACAAATCCCTTCAAGACATGAATTACAGTCTTTAATTTGCACTGCATATCCTCTGTGCAATTGACACGGATTGCATAATTTACACTTTTAATAATAGTAATCAGCAAAAGTACGATTCTTACACGATGACCAGCTGCCTAATGTATATAAGGATAATGGGCATGTGTAAAACATTTTTCGATGTTGACTATCTCACTTCCAAAAAGAAATTGACTCAGTATCAATAAAAATATCTCCTAGGGGTGTCACAAAACTTGTTTAGACACGATTTCGTACAATTGGCCGTCTAAGTAGTGGATAAGAGCAAAACCACAATATCATTTTTTTTTGGCCCAATTAAAATATCGATAAATTTAGTAAGCTTGGGAACCACAACGACAAAGTTTCATACAATAGTCAAAAGATGGGGAACAATTTCCCATTATTTCGTTAAGCATTTATCTAGAAGCTTTCTTTGAAGAGATAATTCCAGAAAGTCATCATCTAAAATTAACTAATTTTCCAATTTTACTAGATTACGTAAAATTTCTTGTTCTCAAATCTATCCATTCTAACACTCTCACTACCAAATACAGACTAACCATTTTTTATAAATTGTTCTCTTCAATATATTTCACCAGCACATATAATCCGTCTTGTAGTATCTGTATATGCGCTATAATCTCGTTAGCCGCAAAGCATAATTGTTTTTCCGACTTGAATTTGCTTACTATTATAACATATCCAGCATACATCTTGTTCCATTCTAGGGTTAGTCGGGAATACCATGAAATTTCCACTACTACCTTAGGCACTCTATGTCCGCTTTCATCACCACTTTCAATATTCAATAATGTATATGCATAAATTTTGATGTTGAGTGCCCCATTCCCAAAAAGAAACTGACTCTCGATCAATAAAAATGGCTGCTACTACCTGGAAACAAGATTTCTTACAAACTGGCCATCTAAGCTTTTTAATAGAAAAACATCGTGGGGAAGTTTTTTCAGCTGGGAGGCATGTTTAGACAAGATCTTCCAATAAGATGGCCGTGTAGGGATTTTAATAGAAAAATTAATAGGGGGAAATAGAAAGAGGGCTCCGCTAGAAACAGCTGACCGCATTGTACAGGTGTCAGGGACTCCTTTCGGATTTTCCTATTATTACTAATTTTCTATCATCCCGACCACACTCCAATTAATTATATTATAAAACATCCGGAGCTCTTGCCTAGAAACAAAATTGTGGCATCTGGTCTCCAAAAGAGGGATGCTCTGTTAAATCTTCTTCTTGCACCGTTGAACCATTGGAAGAAAAGAGTAGCGTTTATTGATCCCTTCAAAAGCAGACTGGGGATACTATTGTTTGGGTTAAAGTTTAATAGTAAGAATTTTAAAAGTATATTTTGTTTGTTTTGTGGACTCGTTTTTACTCTGATTTGCTTGGAATTCTCACTTGTATTTTGTTGATCTACGAAGGAAACAAAAAAGTGCATTGATAGCCCAGGATGGTTTTTAAACCCTTAATTTGGCCAGTTGATACTTCAAATTTCCTCATAGGGCATAGCTTAAGCTCTGAATCTATTCGGAAAAGAATCATACACCCAATTCTATTGCTTGCCAAGGAAACAAAACCAACTCTTCCAGATTTACACTAGAATTGCATCTCTCAGCCTCCCCTTCCCAACCAAATTGAATTGCCTCCTTTCCAAAGCGAATTTCTAGCATTGGCTCAGAATAAAAACCGAAGAAGATAACAAGGATAGAACAATCAACAAAAAAATAACCTCAAATAACATGCGAGTCCATGCTCCTTGCATTAACAATGCTCTCCTTAAATCCAGTCTAACCTGTTAGAAATTCACCGAATTTTTTTTTTAAGTTTTCTTTAGTGGCATAATCAGTTTATTCATACAGTTTTGAAATCCGGATTTTTAAACACCGCAATGATAACACATATTGACAACAATTTTTGGCACAAGGAACGTTTAAATCCTTTACTTTATTTATTTCTTTGGTTGATCACTGATCACTGAACGATCAGGAGAACAAACACAGGATCAACAACAGGAATAAAAACAGAAGAACAGGATTAGTAGCACATGGCGATCACGGGAACGAACACAAGATCAAAAACAGGAGCAAAAATAGGAGCACAGGACGGAAGGAGAACAGAAATAAAAATAGGAAAACGCACAAATAAGAGCAGGAAAAGATAAAAGAAAGTATTACAAGCAAGAATAAGCAGAAGAACAAACACAGAAACGAATATCTTAAAAAGGAATCTAAGAAGATGCGTAGAACATTACTCTAATTTAAATTTGGCGCTGCAAAACCGACACAATAGTCAGTTCGTAAATCCGTGGATATTTTAAAGCTGAAGCTTTTTTTCCTTTCTGCCAAAAATAATAAATATTAACATATTTATTAGACAGCTTTTTTAGATTTTAATACTTTAGTATTTTTTTTCTGATTATGATCACTGTACATGTGGTAAAAATATCCAGGCTTTTGTACATGTTTTCACTCTCTAATAAATTGACTTATCCCCATTTGAACGTTTATTTTTTCGTCACAGAAAGGAAGTGTGATCATGGAAAAAAACTAATTTAAGATATTACGTTTAAAATACTACTAATACTGTTTCATGGATTATTAGAGGGATGTCACACAAAGTAAAACACACTATGTGCATGCAGGTTTTCAAAAAAACAAATCAGCAATATCACAGGAAAGGCTTATGGTACAAGCAAACTAGAGTTTGACCCCCCCCCAAAAAAAAAAAATTGCAACAGAAATGATTTTTATACCGTGTTATAAAAAAAAAGCTGAACATTGTATCAAAAGTTGCACATTCTAGGTCGACGAAAAACTAGTTTTGTTTACTTTTCCTGTGAATTTTTCAGTTTTTTTTTCTGAAAAAAGGAACTATCGGTAAATGTTCGTTTTTCTGTGTATGAAGTACCATCCCGATGTAAAATAAATAGCTGAGCGCGAAAATGAAAGCAAATTTGATGTTCAATGTACCAGAAAAAAGTTTCATAATAATCAATAGGTGATTTTACCCTTCTCATCATTGTGACCTCTTTTTCACCCTACTGTCAAAAGGCAACTATTCTGACATAAAATGCTGAGCTGAGCCCAAAAATCAGATTAACCTGATGTAGTGTCTACTAGAAAACCCGTTTCATGTTCATCAATATGCACTTTTTTATTTTCATTTAACATGTTTCTGTTAGCACTTACTGTCTACCATTTCGTCGATTGTTGTTAAAAACAAATTGCAACAGAAATTATTTTTACACCATATTGTAGGGGAAAAAAACTGAACAACATATCCAAAATTGCACGGTCTAGGTCGACGCAAAACAATTTTTTTTGCGTATCGTGTCAGTTTTCTAACTTTCCTAACAAAAAAATAAGTTCCTGCAATTGTTCATTTTCCTTGAACTAAATTATTATTCCGATGTAAAAAGATGAGATGAATGGGAAAATGGAGTCAAATTTGGTGTTCGGTATATAAAAATTTCATAATCATTAATATGAGATTTTTAAACTTCTCGTCGTCGTGACACCCATTTTTTTTTACCAGACCGTCTTTCACTTTCTAAATTGTCTCTTTTGAGATCTAATAATTAGTTAGCCTGAACCTGATCGTCGTTGGGTCCATCACCTGATTGGTTGTTCTAAAAAAAGTGATTGCAAGATGTTTATTATGACATTAAAAATATTATCGAAAATCATCTATGAAACTAGTTTTCAGCAGCCGACATTTAAAATCCCTCTTAGAATGAACTATTATCAACACACTGACTAGTCTTCACAACTGATCACATTATCGATTCAACTTCATGAACATTTGAATTACAGAATCAAACTCCGACTAGTATTCAAAATTTATTCTTTTAATTCAGATATATAAGCTTCGACGGTCTCCTCAATGTTATATCTTTAGAATCTTAGAGAGTTAGAACATGTTGTCCCTTTGCATGTTTTACACGCTGCAGTGCAAGCTAAGTCTTTTTTAAAGTAGCTATATCTTATTGAGCTGCATTCCAGTTGACGGGAGCACTTCACAATTTTAAGAAGTAGTCAAGAGGCTGGTAGGACGTCAGTAATCAATAGATGCAAAAAGTCATCTTTATTTTTCCAACCCCATTCCTTGGCTTTAAGTTCAGAATCTCCACTCCTTACCTGAACTTGGTAGAAAACCCTGTAACTATGGGATTTAGCCACATCATAAATTGGTGGTAACTGTTCTGGGTGGACGAAAGTACTAGTAGTAGTCACCTTCTTTTTAAAATTTTCCCTGCGGAGTTCATTCGGATTTCTCCCTTTTGATGAGCCATATATAATGAGCAGAAAGTCTTCTCCAGCAGCCCTTACTTCCTCCTTCGAAGCTGACTTCAGCATGAAAACTGCAACTGATGAACGAAAATTGGCATCTGTCATTAGCTTCTTCAGAGCAAGGCTTTTCCCACACTGTGAGCCTGTGAAGTAGAATCACAGCCTAAGATGGTGTGATCAAAAAGAATCAGATGGCATGTCTCTTGGCCAAGCTTCTCTTTCAATTTGTGAATATCCCATATTCGGGGAGCTTTGTTCCACTTTGGATCAGGTGCGAAGAATAGTTTCTTGCTTGATAGGTCACCATGATAACACAATAGAACCAAAAGATCAGTATCGTCTCCAATGATGGCAGTATCGTAATACCGGGAAGAATCAACAGCAGTTTTCACAATTGGGACATCTGCATCACTAGGTGCCTGGACTACGACGAAGACCTTTGATCGGAGATAAAAAGCCAACCTGCAGATAAACCTGGCCTTGTTTTTCTTGCGGGACAAGAACTCATCCTTTTTTATCTTCATCTGCATATCTGATGTGAAGAAGATCTCACGGCAGATTATAAGACTTCTCTTCGACTGGGCCAGTTCTCTTATTGTGACCTCGTAATCGTAGCCGTCGAACACAATAGTGAAAGATTGTTTCGGGTCACGTAAGTAGCATAATGATCAAGGATTTCGGACTATCGTTCAGTTTTGACCCATGGAATTCTGCGCAGAAGAGCTCCGCCGTCGATGATATATTGAATGCCTTTGAGAAGGGGAGTAGAGTGCTCCTCAAGATTGCAAGCCTGTGCTATAGCCTTGGCAATCTGTGGCTTGTTCGGAGACCGGAGCATGCAAGGTCTGTCAAAAAAGTGATGCAGGGTAGGAACACAGTTCGTGTTGAGAGTACTCAGATTCCGTGAGATTGATCCCCTTTGCTAGCGCGATGAATATCTGAAAAAGGAGAGTGGGGTCCAGTCTTTTGCAATCACCACCTGGATTCTGCTTTGTTTTAAATTGAACTGCCTGTTGTTTTCGTCGAAACACAAAAATCAGCGACCGGCTTTCCAGACATGGAGTCAATGATTTTTAGGCCTAAATCTCTAGCAGAATCAACGTTGGCAGATTCGTAGGCTGTCAGACCGTTGGTGATGTTTCTTAGTTGAAAATCCCCATTAAATGGTAATCCTTTTTATAGGAAATCGATAACAATCTGAGTGTCTATACAATCTCTTAGTTGCCTCGGCTCGGACGTTTCCTTATGTTGTTCACTAGTTCCATAGAAAACCTGTGTCGTACCCTCCATCAGAAGATTTAGTGCAGAGTAGACTGGTCGAGACAGAACCCACAAAGACCTTTGAACCTCTGTCATACCACTTCCATCATTAAGGCCACCAGCCGTTTTGAGACAACGCATGAACTCCTGCTCAACTACAAGATCCGCGGAGAGCCCATCCCAGAATCTATGAGAACGCCTGATCACATGCATCCCTTTCCGGAATGCTTAATAAACGACAGGATGGGTTTCTTGGAGCTTGACCATTCGCTTGATGTAAGGCTGGCAGGATTTTGTGTAATTGTTGTGCCCAGATGCCTCCAGATAAGGTAGCATGGCAGAGGTGGATTTTAAGTGGAGATCCCATGACACAAATCGTTCGGCTCATAAGAAATCTCTCAGTACGGATATCCGTATCGGAACAATGGAACCACAGTTTTAAGGTCTTGTACAGGAGCTATCTCAGTCTCTTCCTATCGCTCAATGCAGCTATTTTTTTCCAGGGAAGGGGTTCCTTCTATACCCCCAACGGCCGCTTCATTGTTCATCAACATTGTGTACAGTTTTCTGAGTGCCAATATTTCTTCAAGCGCCAGAATTGATTAATTAACACTGGAACTTTATTCGAGAAAGACCGTGGAAAGTAGAAATGCATGTAGCGCAGCGTCAACCAGAAAAGGGCCACGTATTGCCCTGGTGGTTGCTTTCCCACTGAGAAGATGGGGGACAGTGTTAGGTGCATAGACAAGTTTAAGAACCTCTCTAAGTCCTGAACCCTCCATGATGTTGCCAATTGATCCAAGGAAGCTCATCACCGTGTGGAATCCTCCAAGTTTTGGAACAATATTTGAGAGCTCACTTCCTGGAGCAGCAGCTTCGACAATTTGCATGGCTTTCCACCACAGCGGTTGGTCAAATGTTACAACCGGAGTAAATCTGGAGTAAATTGCATACGAAGGTCATCAAAGTGGTGTAGTTGTCTTCTGGTCTTCGAGCATTAAGCGTTAACTGGAAATAAAAAAGTGAATATGGATGAATATGAAACGGATATTCTAGTAGACATCAGGTTAATTTGATTTTTGGGCTCAGCTCATAATTTTATGTCAGAATAGTTGCCTTCTCGTAGTATGGTGAAAAAGAGGTCACAACGATGAGAAGGGTAAAATCACATATTGATAATTACGAAACTTGTTTCTAGTACATTGTACATCAAATTTCCTTTCATTATATGGCTCAGCTCTTCATTTTACATCAGGACGGTACTTCATATACAGAAGAGCGAACATTTAGCGATAGTTCATTTTTTGTCGAAAAAACTTGAAAATTGCCACGAAAAGCAGAAAAAAACTAGTTTGGCGTCGACCTAGAATGTGCAACTTTAGATATGTTGTTAAGCTTTTTTCTTCTACAATATGGTATAAAAATCATTTCAGTTGCAATTTGTTGGGGGTCGACCCATATTTTTGGCTAGTTTGCCTGTACTAGTTCATATGCCTGTACATATTTTTGGCTACTTTAGAGTACTATGTACTATGAGAGCAATAGTGAACTAACCGAAAGACCCTATGTGAAGAAGTTAAAAACCAAATGATAAGTTAAATTTAAACAGAATAAAATCTTCCACAAATAGGAGTAAGGCTAATTCCCTCCGTATATTGTAAAGACTAGAACGTTATATGGGCTTTACTTTAAACAAAATACATTTTGAGCATTTTCCCTTTTATAAAGTTAATAAATGCAAAATTTTTGGATACTGGCACTCTTGTTAAACCGGATTTCAAAAACTAGATCAACGATCCTGCTACGCTACTAAAAATAACTACCAAAAATTTCGAAGAATTTTAGCAAGTTAGACTGGATTTCAGGGAAGTACCGATAGCGCAAGTGTTACGGTACTCATGTGTTATGTTAGCTTTAGTAGTTTATTTGTTGATTAGTCTATTTTTATTTTTTCCTACTCTGAGGCAAAGTTAAAATTTCTCTAAGAGATAAAGCCTGCTCATTAAGAGGGGGGGATTGACATTCTTGGTAAAGATTTAAAGGATTGGGATCTTTTTTTTATTTTGGAAAGTAATTGAGGTAGGTGAATGTAACTTTTTCAAAGGAATCCAGGGCTAAAATAATGCCTTGGAATGACATTTTGAAGCACCAGCCATGCATACAAGGTCTTAAAAATCAATATTTGCCAAATTTGAATTTTGATGATAAATCTAGATATGTAAAATTGGCTATGTTTTAAGTTGCACAACAAAATTAACAAATCTTTGAGAAATTGCTCCGTTTTTGAAAAAAAATAAGGCGGGAAATATCCCTAAAAGGATCTGCCATCTCGATGAAAACTACATTGTCAAATTTAGTATATCAAGAATCAAATTGCCAAGGTTTCAAGTTCTAATCTATAAAAGTGCATGATATTGCATTTTGCGATAGAAAAAGATCACAGATGCGTGTTTATTTGATTGCTTTTTTCCAGGGGTAATCATATTAAACCAGTGGCTCTAGAGGAATGAGAAAAGGCTTATTCGGGCTGAAATCAGAGGTTCTACTTCCCTTTTTAATATCAAAAATATTGTTCCACAGCAAGGTGACATTATCTACCATTTTGTGGCACAAAGTAACTAATGGGTGCAAAAACACCATGGATTAAAAATTATGGAATAGAAAAAAAAAAACTAAAACTATGATTAAAAAATTACATATTGAGGTTAAGAGTTTCCGAGGCAGACTTACTGCGCGGTGATGCATTCGTCACTAAAGATGTATGTAGTCAATACAAAATGGTTGAGAGCGTTTTTTTTTTCTTTTTTTTAAGCTTCATTTACCTAAGTTAATTTATTTAAGGCTTGATAAATTAACTTGCAGTAATGTACAGTTCTTAATCAGCCATTATCGAGGAGGGCTGGTAGATATTTATTTTGGTCGGGAGTGTGCTTGAACCACAAAAAGGGAATGTTTATGCCCAAATTTCTCAAGTCTCCGTTAGCCTTCAGATAAATATGTAAGAAGCTTAGGAAAGAGAGGGGAGAATCAAAAATTAATATCTAATCCCCCTTTATTCCCATGAATACTTTTAGACAAAAAACTTTTTAGACAAACTTTTATTAGTCTAAAAGTATTCATGGGAATAAAGGGGGATTATATATTAATTTTTGATTCTACCCTCTCTTTCCTAAGCTTCTTACATATTTATGTGAAGGCTAACGGAGACTTGAGAAATTTGGGCATAAACATTCCCTTTTTGTGGTTCAAGCACACTCCCGACCAAAATAAATATCTACCAGCCCTCCTCGATAATGGCTGATTAAGAACTGTACATTACTGCAAGTTAATTTTTCAAGCCTTAAATAAATTAACTTAGGTAAATGAAGCTTTAAAAAAAGAAAAAAAAACACTCTCAACCATATTGTATTGACTACATACATCTTTAGTGACGAATGCATCACCGCGCAGTAAGTCTGACTCGGAAACTCTTAACCTCAATATGTATTTTTTTAATCATAGTTTTAGTTTTTTTTTTTCTATTCCATAATTTTTAGTCCATGGTGTTTTTGCACCCATTAGTTACTTTGTGCCAAAAAATGGTAGATAATGTCACCTTGCTGTGGAACAATATTTTTGATATTAAAAAGGGAAGTAGAACCTCTGATTTCAGCCCGAATAAGCCTTTTCTCATTCCTCTAGAGCCACTGGTTTAATATGATTACCCCTGGAAAAAAACAAAAAACAAAACAAAAAGCAATCAAATAAACACGCATCTGTGATCTTTTTTCTATCGCAAAATGCAATATCATGCACTTTTATAGATTAGAACTTGAAACCTTGGCAATTTGATTCTTGATATACTAAATTTGACAATGTAGTTTTCATCGAGATGGCAGATCCTTTTAGGGATATTTCCCGCCTTATTTTTTTCAAAAACGGAGCAAATCCTCAAAGATTTGTTAATTTTGTTGTGCAACTTCAAACATAGCCAATTTTACATATCTAGATTTATCATCAAAATTCAAATTTGGCAAATATTGATTTTTAAGACCTTGTATGCATGGCTGGTGCTTCAAAATGTCATTCCAAGGCATTATTTTAGCCCTGGATTCCTTTGAAAAAGTTACATTCATCTACCTCAATTACTTTCCAAAATAAAAAAAAGATCCTAATCCTTTAAATCTTTACCAAAAATGTCAATCCCCCCCCCTCTTAATGAGCAGGCTTTATCTCTTAGAGAAATTTTAACTTTGCCTCAGAGTAGGAAAAAATAAAAATAGACTAATCAACAAATAAACTACTAAAGCTAACATAACACATGAGTACCGTAACACTTGCGCTATCGGTACTTCCCTGAAATCCAGTCTAACTTGCTAAAATTCTTCGAAATTTTTGGTAGTTATTTTTAGTAGCGTAGCAGGATCGTTGATCTAGTTTTTGAAATCCGGTTTAACAAGAGTGCCAGTATCCAAAAATTTTGCATTTATTAACTTTATAAAAGGGAAAATGCTCAAAATGTATTTTGTTTAAAGTAAAGCCCATATAACGTTCTAGTCTTTACAATATACGGAGGGAATTAGCCTTACTCCTATTTGTGGAAGATTTTATTCTGTTTAAATTTAACTTATCATTTGGTTTTTAACTTCTTCACATAGGGTCTTTCGGGTCTTTCGGTTAGTTCACTATTGCTCTCATAGTACATAGTACTCTAAAGTAGCCAAAAATATGTACAGGCATATGTACTAGTACAGGCAAACTAGCCAAAAATATGGGTCGACCCCCAACAAATTGCAACTGAAATGATTTTTATACCATATTGTAGAAGAAAAAAGCTTAACAACATATCTAAAGTTGCACATTCTAGGTCGACGCCAAACTAGTTTTTTTCTGCTTTTCGTGGCAATTTTCAAGTTTTTTCGACAAAAAATGAACTATCGCTAAATGTTCGCTCTTCTGTATATGAAGTACCGTCCTGATGTAAAATGAAGAGCTGAGCCATATAATGAAAGGAAATTTGATGTACAATGTACTAAATAAAAGTTTCGTAATTATCAATATGTGATTTTACCCTTCTCATCGTTGTGACCTCTTTTTCACCATACTACGAGAAGGCAACTATTCTGACATAAAATTATGAGCTGAGCCCAAAAATCAAATTAACCTGATGTCTACTAGAATATCCGTTTCATATTCATCCATATTCACTTTTTTATTTCCAGTTAACGCTTAATGCTCGAAGACCAGAAGACAACTACACCACTTTGATGACCTTCGTATGCAATTTACTCCAGATTTACTCCGGTTGTAACATTTGACCAACCGCTGTGGTGGAAAGCCATGCAAATTGTCGAAGCTGCTGCTCCAGGAAGTGAGCTCTCAAATATTGTTCCAAAACTTGGAGGATTCCACACGGTGATGAGCTTCCTTGGATCAATTGGCAACATCATGGAGGGTTCAGGACTTAGAGAGGTTCTTGAACTTGTCTATGCACCTAACACTGTCCCCCATCTTCTCAGTGGGAAAGCAACCACCAGGGCAATACGTGGCCATTTTCTGGTTGACGCTGCGCTACAAGCTATTCTGCTTTCCGAGGTCTTTCTCGAAGAAAATTCTAGTATTGCTGAATCAATTCTACAGCCTTAAGAAATATTGGAACTCACAAACCTGTACACAAAGCTTATGAACAAAGAAGCGGCCGTTGCGGATATAGAAGTAACCCCTTCCCTGGAAAAAAATAGCTGGATTCATCGATAGGAAGAGACTGGAACTGCTCCAGTACAAAACTTTGAAACTGTGGTTCCAATACTCTGATATGAATATCCATACTGCAAAATTTCATAAGAGCCGAACGATCTGGGTCATGGGATCTCCACTTAAAATCCACCTTTGACATGCTACCTTATCTGGAGGCATCTGGGCACAACAATTACACAAAATCCTGCCAGCCTTACATCAAGCGAATGGTCAAGCTCCAAGAAACCCATCCTGTCGTTTATTAAGCATTCCGGAATGGGATGCATGTGATCAGGCGTTCTCATAGATTCTGGGATGGGCTCTCCGCGGATCTTGTAGTTGAGCAGGAGTTCATGCGTTGTCTCAAAACGGCTGGTGGCCTTACTGATGGAAGTGGTATGACAGAGGTTCAAAGGTCTTTGTGGGTTCTGTCTCGACCAGTCTACTCTGCACTAAATCTTCTGATGGAGGGTACGTCACAAGTTTTCTATGGAACTAGGGAACAACATAAGGAAACATTCGAGCAGAGGTAGCTAAGAGATTGTAAAGACACCCAGATTGTTATCGATTTCCTATAAAAAGGATCACCATTTAATGGGGATCTTCAACTAAGAAAAATAACCAACGGTCTGACAGCCTACGAACCTGCCAACGTTGATTCTTCTAGAGATTTAGGCCTAAAAATCATTGACTCCATGTCTGGAAAGCTGGTTGCTGATTTTTATGTTTCTACGAAAACAACAGGCAGTTCAATTTACAACAAATCAGAATCCAGGTGGTGATTGCAAAAGACTGGACCCCACTCTCCTTTTTCAGAGATTCATCGCGCTAGCAAAGGGGATCAATCTCACGGAATCTGAGTACTCTCAACACGAACTGTGTTCCTACCCTGCATCACTTTTTTGACAGACCTCACATGCTCCGGTCTCCGAACAAGCCACAGTTTTCCAAGGCTATAGCACAGGCTTGCAATCTTGAGGAGCACTCTACTCCCCTTCCCAAAGGCATTCGATATATCATCGAAGGCGGAGCTCTTCTGCGCAGAATTCCATGGGTCAAAACTGAACGATAGTCCGAAATCCTTGATCATTATGCTACTTACGTGACCCGAAACAATCTTTCACTATTGTGTTCGACGGCTACGATTACGAAGCCACCATAAAAGAACTTGCCCATTCGAAGAGAAGTCTTATAATCGGCCGAGAGATCTTCTTCACATCAGTTATGCAGATGAAGATAAAAAAGATGAGTTCTTGTCCCGCAAGAAAAACAAGGCCAGGCTTATCTGCAGGTTGGCTTTTATCTCCGATCAAAGGTCTTCGTCGTAGTCCAGGCACCTAGTGATGCAGATGTCCCAATTGTGAAAACTGCTGTTGATTCTTCCCGGTATTACGATACTGCCATCATTGGAGACGATACTGATCTTTTGGTTCTATTGTGTTATCATGGTGACCTATCAAGCAAGAAACTATTCTTTGCACCTGATCCAAAGTTGAACAAAGCTCCCCCAATAGGGGGTATTCATAAATTGAAAGAGAAGCTTGGTCAAGAAAGATCCCATCTCATTCTTTTTGCTCGCGCCATGTTAGGCTGTGATTCTACTTCACGGACCCATAGTGTGGGAAAAGCCCTGCTCTGAAGAAGCTAATGACAGATGCCGATTTTCATACATCAGCTGCAGTTTTCATGCTGAAGTTAGTTTCGAAGGAGGAAGTAAGGGCTGCTGGAGAAGACTTTCTGCTCATGATATATGGCTCATCAAAAGGGAGAAATCTGAATGATCTCCACAGGGAAAATTTTAAAAAGAAGGTGACTACTACTAGCACTTTTGTACACCCAGAACAGTTACCACCAATTTATGATGCGGCTAAATCCCACAATTACAGGGTTTTCTACCAAGTTCAGGTAAGGAGTGGAGATTCTGAACTTAAAGCCAAGGAATGGTGTTGGAAAAAAAAAGATGACTTTTTGCATCCATTGATTACTGACGTCCTACCAGCCTCTTGACCACTTCTGAAAATCGTGAACTGCTCCCGTCAAATGGAATGCAACTCAATAAGATGTAGCTACTTTAAAAAAGGCTTAGCTTGCACTGCAGCGTGTAAAACATGCAAAGGGACAAAACGTGTAAAAGCGTGTAAAACGTGTAAAATGTGCATGTTCTAACTCTCTAAGATTCTAAAGATATAACATTGAGGAGACCGTCGAAGCTTATATATCTGAATTAAAAGAATAAATTTTGAATACTAGTCGGAGTTTGATTCTGTAATTCAAATGTTCATGAAGTTGAATCGATAATGTGATCAGTTGTGAAGACTAGTCAGTGTGTTGATAATAGTTCATTCTAAGAGGGCTTTTAAATGTCGGCTACTGAAAACTAGTTTCATAGATGATTTTTGATAATATTTTTAATGTCATAATAAATATCTTGCAATCACTTTTTTTTAGAACAACCCATCAGTGATGGAGCCAACGACGATCAGGTTCAGGCTAACTAATTATTAGATCCCAAAAGATACAATTTAGAAAGTGAAAGACGGTCTGGTAAAAAAAAAATGGGTGTCACGACGACGAGAAGTTTAAAAATCTCATATTAATGATTATGAAATTTTTATATACCGAACACCAAATTTGACTCCATTTTCCCATTCATCTCATCTTTTTACATCGGAATAATAATTTAGTTCAAGGAAAATGAACAATTGCAGGAACTTATTTTTTTGTTAGGAAAGTTAGAAAACTGACACGATACGCAAAAAAAATTGTTTTGCGTCGACCTAGACCGTGCAATTTTGGATATGTTGATCAGTTTTTTTCCCTACAATATGGTGTAAAAATAGTTTCTGTTGCAATTTGTTTTTAACAACAGTCGACAGTAGACACGACGGTTAACAGCAAATGGTAGACAGTAAGTGCTAACAGAAACATGTTAAATGAAAATAAAAAAGTGCATACTGATGAACATGAAACGGGTTTTCCAGTAGACACTACATCAGGTTAATTTGATTTTTGGGCTCAGCTCATCATTTTATGTCAGAACAGTTGCCTTCTGATAGTATGGTGAAAAAGAGGTCACAACGATGAGAAGGGTAAAATCACATATTGATGATTATGAAACTTTTTTCTCGTACATTGTACATCAAATTTGCTTTCATTTTCGCCCTCAGCTCTTCATTTTACAAAGCCTACATGGCTATAGAAAATAGCTTACTTGTATTTCAAGGCACAAAAGGCACAAAACACATATATCACTTCTCAATACAGACTCTCTAAACGGGGTCTCAAAGTCGAATAAAAAATAATAGTTTAACACATGAAAAAATCTTGGCACTTGGAGGGTGTCTCAGTGTGATGTGGGCCAATCTAATGTATCAATTCCCTCAATTGAATTTGCCCTACGCATATTCTAAGAATCAATGGCTTGAGATCTAGCAAGCCCATGTAATGACTCATTGTAGTTTACCAGATAAGCAGAAAATAATCGTCCTTAGCAGGATTAACAAACAATTTTTCTTGCTCTCATGAATTTTCATTTGAGAGAAGCAGAGAATCAACTTATGGTACATTCGATGATGCCAGTCATCATGAACAATTGGCTGAACTAGCCTCTTAATTTCTATTGTTGGAAACAACACCACATCTCAATTAAAACACGCATTGCCTCTTGGCATAATTTGAAATAATCCAAAGCCGAAAATACACAGGCCTCTGACAACGATAGGGGTACAGGGATATCAGGTAGGAATCTCATCGAACTATTCATAAATTTCCTTTGGAACCCCTCCCCTGGGATAGTAAAATGAAGAACGCTCTTCGATGCCAACTGAAGATGAAATTTGAATACGTGACTCAAGGAATCAGGTTTGCGAGAAATTACCATCGATTCCCATGAAGAGTAAAAACTATGAATTGGGCAACTGGACAAAGGTTTGGGTAATAGTGACTGGGAGAGAGTGTCTCCCAAGCACTCCAGATCAGAGAGGTGAAATCGTGGTAACAGGGTCACAACTGGCTAATTAGTTGTCATTGAGGAAAAGGGTCATCTTTCACGTCTTCCTGCAGGGGATCTTCCCCAAGAGATTCCTCCCCCTCAAAAAAGATCAAAACCTTCTTTGAGCTCATAAAATTAGTCTCAGATTTCTTCCCAGCTTTCTTCAATCCAACCCGAAATTCAGTGCCTCCCATTTTTTCCGTAACCCGTTGTTGACAAGTCGATTTCTATTTTATGATTATCTGCAGCTTCTCTTAATAGGTCATGGGCCTTCTGCTCCCTCCTAAGATTTTTCGTCTTATTGTAATTTTGTAAATTTTCCGATGGGTCTCGGGCCTCTTTGTCTCCCCTATTATTTATTTTATTTTTATGTTAGCTAAGCATAGCCCGTCTAATTTTTTAGTTTTTGCCACTACAAGCTGAATCCGCAAATTTTGTCTCTTGTTAACATTTTTTTCCTTTTTCATTTTTCTCAATTTTTTCACTCGCGCAAAATAATAAATCATCTTTAAATCTGAATTGGACTCCTGGGTCTACCATCTTTGACTGCATTTCTTTATTGTAATTCCTTTTAATATTTTTTAGTCTTTTATTTTTTAGTCTTTTTATCTCTTGCCGTAGTATTAAATAAATTGTCATCAAATGGGAATTGTTTTCCGACATTTAATTTTCATACTGTACAAAAAATTCTTGAACTTTACGAGAAAAAGCACGTACAATCAATTTCGTTTCATTTATCTCTGGTACAATCAGTGCTTCATTTTGGCACATATTTTTCGGCGTCTCATATTCGTTAAAAGTGTTCTGAAGTTTTCTATTTCCTGAAAAGTCTTCCAAAAATCATTCTCGCTCCTCTTATTTTCAATATTATGTCATCCCATTTTTCCGGAACTGGAGTATCAAGTATTTAGTTTTTTTGACAGGGTGGCTTAGCCTTCCATTTTGTTTTGTGAGCCGGTTCACCTACCCGCATGGTCAACGAAGATATATATTTTTCTGTATTAGCATTTAATGTCTGGTAATTTTTATTTTTTCGTGATTGATGCTTATAGAAACTATTATGGCTATCCGACAGCCTAGAAGTTAGTTGTGATAAATCTCACTTTCTGTAATGCCCCAGTGGGCTTCTATTAGGCCTATTATGGTTCTTTTAAACTCTTGGGGATCTCTCTCTCTTTCTTCTTTCTAGCTATTTAATCACTTCTCCCCTTTTCGTTCTCTGGCTATTCAATCGGCCTCCTCTTTTTTTTTCTCTGGCTATTCTATCAGCCTCTCTGGCTATTTTGTCTTTCTTTCTTTCTTTCATGTAATTTAAGAAATATTGTGTCATATCCACATGACTACTTTTTCATGAGCCCTTGCTGGATCTCAATTCCACACTACTCTTTCTACTCGGACTACTTTGATTCCTTCTGGCATCATTTCTTCTTAATTCATTTTCTGAGTATTTTCGTTCTGTATCCACATTTTCTCTTACCCGCAACTCCCCTTCATTTTGCATAGCATCTAAGGGGTAAATTTGTCTTGTTTTTTCATAAATGATATCTTCCGTTTTTATTTCGTACTTTCTCATTTTACCGGATGCACTCCTTATCCCTTCTATTGTCTGCTAATTAATTAGTCAATCGTGGCAAACTAAAGAATTGCCAAACGCAACAATTATGGCACGCAATTACTATTTTGAATTATTAGCACAGCGTAATGAATTCAACAATTTCTCAAATAACCGGAATATCTAAACGTCATTAGGGAATAACAACTTAATTCACAGCAAATGAATTTTACACGAGTAAAATACATCTCCGAAAAACGAAATGATAGGACTTGGACAAAAAGTAAACTAAACAACCGCGCGAATATTCTACTAGTGAATTAGCTGGAATAAACTCAAACAGGGGAACTACCCTGCAAAAAAATCCCTCATCCACCCCAGATACTGGTACTCCGAATTTAATCTCCTCATAAGTCAATTACTCAATAGGACAGGTGCCTCTCCCCTTCCTTATCAAATGTGTGTACAAAACTGACAAGTTCTCCTAATTTGCCGTCTTCAATAATCTTATAACCTTCGTCACTGTAGATTATATCTAAGTCCACCAAGTCACTCAAATAATAACCCGACTTCCAATTTCTCTTATCCGTTCTTAAACCCTATAATATTTTCCAGTACGGAGAGATTTCCCCCCTGTAAACATAAAACTTGATTAATTCCACGTTACTTCTTTTTATTCACTATTATTTCAAAAATACAGTTAACATCATTATTAAATCAATTAAAATCAATTATTATCACAATCTAACTTACAATCCTTTTTCTAATGTCACTTCCGGTCTCTCGTGAAAAATTGCTACGTCTCAATTTGCCTGCTATTTTTGCACACTAATTAGTTGCGCGATATATTGATTCATATTTTTTCTTTTGTTATAGTATAACTAGGCATTGCTCAGTCAGGTCTTCGTAATATTAGTAATTGATTCCGTGTTTTTTCGCGATTTTTTTTATATGTAGTCATCATAGGCTACTTTGTAGGCTAAATTAAATTGTCTTTTCGGAAAACGCGGATCCTATTACTATCGGTGATACTGATAGGACCGTTGTTACTTCCACCACTGTTCGTACTGGTAGCCACGGTGCCACCAGATATTGCCATGAAAATGGAGCTACACCGCATATTAGAGGGGAAGCCTCGCCGGCACCAAATATTGTAATGGAATGCCCGTGGTCACCACTATTGTTCCGTAAATATAGAGTATGTTAGTACCATTTTTATGGTATACCCTGCTCCAGGGTATAGTAACTTGATCGAAAGGTCAAACGGACAAAATCTAGGCCAAGGGTGCCCAGCCTGGTTCGCCACTAATACTGGGCCTAGCTATCTCCTTGGAGTTGAAACGGACCCCCCTCACCCCTGTCAATATAATAAATGACGGTATGTCTCGGAAACTCTGTTCCTACCCTGTCTGGGTTCCAGGTAAAATAGTCGACACGGCTGTAGAAAATAGCTCACTTGTATTCTTCCAAAAATGCACAGAAAACATATATCACTTCTCAATACAGACTCTCTAAACGGGGTCTCAAAGTCGACTGAAAAATAATATTTTAGCGCATAAAAGAATCTTGGCACTTGGGGTGCGGCTTAGTGTGACGTGGGCCAATCTAGTGTATCAAGTCCCTCAATTTAATTTTCCCTACGCATATTTAAAGAATCATTGGCTGTAGATCTAGCAAGCCTATGTGATGACTCATACCAAATTATAATCAAGTCAAATTATTTTCTCCGGCAAAATGGTTGCCTGGATGACGAGAGTTTAACTTACAACTGAAAAATAAATTAAGAATAAATAATTAAGAAAAAGAAAACAGGTCACTTATCTGAGAAGAGAAAGAAAGCAACTTTCAATTGCGTTAAGCAAAACGGCTATCTCAAAATTTTGATGGGATATGTTCGGGGAAATGATAAGCGTAAGAGAGGGTCAGTTGTCCTCCAATCACTTTCGACTGTTAAAAAGGGCACTAGACCTTTCAATTTCCAATCGAATAAACCCTTTTTGAACTTTCTCCGACAACGTTTTCTATCAAACCTTATATGCCCCGAAGGTATAAATTACAACCCTTGTCCTGAGGGCTGCTGGATAGTCATCAGCAAAAGTACAATTCTCACAGGATATCCAGCTGCCCAAAGTATACAAACATAATGGGCATGTGTAAAACATTTTTTCGATGTTGGCTGTCTCACTTCCAAAAAACAACTGATTGAGGAAAATGACTGTCTTTGCTATCAGTTTTAACTTAGCGAGTCATTAAAGAAATGGGATGAGTAACTGAAACTCTGGGTAATCTTCGAACAGATGTGCAATATACAACACATAAGTCTCAGGCAATAGTCCAGCGATGGAGACTCATTTCTCATTATGTTATCAGTCATTCTCTTAGTGAAGATTCTCTTCTGCACTGACAATATTTGAAAATTGTGTTGTTGTTATCATTAGGGCCGCTCTTTTGCACTTAGGTCTTACATTTAAGATCTCACATCTTTCTGCATAGATTTGCGTTCTATTATATCGATTTATTATATCGACAGGGGTGAGGGGGGTCCGTTTAAACCCCAAGGAGATAACTAGAGATATTAGTGGTGACCCAGGCTGGGCACCCTTGGCCTAGATTTTGTCCGTTTGACCTTTCGATCAAGTTACTATACCCTGGAGCAGGGTATACCATAAAAATGGTACTAACATACTCTATATTTACGGAACAATAGTGATGACCATGGGCATTCCATTACAATATTTGGCGCCGGCGAGGCTTCCCCTCCAGTATGTGGTGTAGCTCCATTTTCATGGCAATATCGGGTGGCACTGTGGCTACCAGTACGAACAGTGGTGGAAGTAACAACGGTCCTATCAGTATCACCGATAGTAATAGGATCCGCGTTTTCCGAAAAGACAATTTAATTTAGCCTACAAAGTAGCCTATGATGACTACATATAAAAAAAATCGCGAAAAAACGGAATCAATTACTAATATTACGAAGACCTGACTGAGCAATGCCTGGTTATACTATAACAAAAGAAAAAATATGAATCAATATATCGCGCAACTAATTAGTGTGCAAAAATAGCAGGCAAATTGAGACGTAGCAATTTTTCACGAGAGACCGGAAGTGACATTAGAAAAAGGATTGTAAGTTAGATTGTAATAATAATTGATTTTAATTGATTTAATAATGATTTTAACTGTATTTTTGAAATAATAGTGAATAAATAGAAGTAACGTGGAATTAATCAAGTTTTATGTTTACAGGGGGGAAATCTCTCCGTACTGGAAAATATTATAGGGTTTAAGAACGGATAAGAGAAATTGGAAGTCGGGTTATTATTTGAGTGACTTGGTGGACTTAGATATAATCTACAGTGACGAAGGTTATAAGATTATTGAAGACGGCAAATTAGGAGAACTTGTCAGTTTTGTACACATATTTGATAAGGAAGGGGAGAGGCACCTGTCCTATTGAGTAATTGACTTATGAGGAGATTAAATTCGGAGTACCAGTATCGTGGGTGGATGAGGGATTTGTTTTGCAGGGTAGTTCCTCGCTTGAGTTTATTCCAGCTAATTCACTAGTAGAATATTCGCGCTGTTGTTTAGTTTACTTTTTTGTCCAAGTCCTATCATTTCGTTTTTCGGAGATGTATTTTACTCGTGTAAAATTCATTTGCTGTGAATTAAGTTGTTATTCCCTAATGACGTTTAGATATTCCGGTTATTGTAGAAATTGTTGAATTCATTACGCTGTGCTAATAATTCAAAATAGTAATTGCGTGCCATAATTGTTGCGTTTGGCAATTCTTTAGTTTGCCACGATTGACTAATTAATTAGCAGACAATAGAAGGGATAAGGAGTGCATCCGGTAAAATGAGAAAGTACGAAATAAAAACGGAAGATATCATTTATGAAAAAACAAGACAAATTTACCCCTTAGATGCTATGCAAAATGAAGGGGAGTTGCGGATAAGAGAAAATGTGGATACAGAACGAAAATACTCAGAAAATGAATTAAGAAGAAATGATGCCAGAAGGAATAAAAGTAGTCCAAATAGAAAGAGTAGTGGGGAATTGAGATCCAGCAAGGGCTCATGAAAAAGTAGTCATGTGGATATGACACAATATTTCTTAAATTACATAAAAGAAAGAAAGAAAGAGAAAATAGCCAGAGAGGCTGATAGAATAGCCAGAGAAAAAAAAGAGGAGGCCGATTGAATAGCCAGAGAACGAAAAGAGGAGAATGATTAAATAGCTAGAAAGAAGAAAGGGAGAGAGATGACCAAGAGTTTAAAAGAACCATAATAGGCCTAATAGAAGCCCTGTTGGGAATTACAGAAAATGAGATTTATCACAACTAACTTCTAGGCTGTCGGATAGCCATAATAGTTTCTAGAAGCATCAATCGCGAAAAAATAAAAATTACCAGACATTAAATGCTAATACAGAAAAATATATATCTTCGTTGACCATGCGGGTAGGTGAACCGGCTCACAAAACAAAATGGAAGGCTAAGCCACCCTGTCAAAAAAACTAAATACTTAATACTCCAGTTCCGGAAAAATGGGATGACATAATATTGAAAATAAGAGGAGTGAGAATGATTTTTGGAAGACTTTTCAGAAAATAGAAAACTTCAGAACACTTTTAACGAATATGAGACGCCGAAAAATATGTGCCAAAATGAAGCACTGATTGCACCAGAGACAAATGAAACGAAATTTATTGTACGTGCTTTTTCTCGTAAAGTTGAAGAATTTTTTGTACAGTGTGAAAATGGAAACCAATTCCCATTTGATGACAATTTATTTAATACTACGGCAAGAGAAAAAAAGACTAAAAAATAAAATACTAAAAAATATTAAAAGGAATTACAATAAGGAAATGCAGTCAAAAATGGTGGACACCGGAGTCCAATTCAGATTTAAAGATGATTTATTATTTTGTGCGAATGATAAAATTGAGAAAAGTGAAAAAGGAAAAAGAAATGCTAACAAGAGACAAAATTTGCGGATTCAGCCTGAAGTGGCAAAAAGTTAAAAATTAGATGGGCTATGCTTAGCTAACATAAAAATAAAATAAATAATAGGGGAGACAAAGAGGCCCAAGACCCATCGGAAAATTTACAAAATTACAATAAGACGAAAAATCTTAGGAGGGAGCAGAAGGCTCGTGACCTATTAAGAGAAGCTACAGATAATCATAAATAGAAATCGACGTCAACACCGGGTTACGGAAAAAATGGGAGGCACTGAATTTCGGGTTGGATTGAAGAAAGCTGGGAAGAAATCTGAGACTAATCTTATGAACTCAAAGAAGGTTTTGATCTTTTTTGAGGGGGAGGAATCTCTTGGGGAAGATCCCGTGCAGGAAGACGAGAAAGATGACCTTTTTCCTCAATGACAACTAATTAGCCAGTTGTGACCCTGTTACCACGATTTCGCCTCTCTGATCTGGAGTGCTTGGGAGACGCTCTCTCCCAGTCACTTCATATATTACCCAAACCTTTGTCCAGTTGCCCAATTCATAGTTTTTACTCTTCATGGGAATCGATGGTAATTTCCTGCAAACCTTATTCCTTGAGTCACGTATTCAAATTTCATCTTCAGATGGCATCGAAGAGCGTTCTTCATTCGACTATCCCAGGGGAGGGGTTCCAAAGAAAATTTATGAATAGTTCGATGAGATTCCTACCTGATTTCCCTGTACCCTAATCGTTGTCAGAGGCCTGTGTATTTTCGGCTTTGGATTATTTCAAATTATGCCAAGAGGCAATGCGTGTTTTAATTGAGATGTGGTGTTGTTTCCAACAATAGAAATTAAGAGGCTAGTTCAGCCAATTGTTCATGATGACTGGCATCATCGAATGTACCATATGTTGATTCGCTGCTTCTCTCAAATGCAAATTCGTGAGAGCGAGAAAATTTGTTTGTTAATCCTGCTAAGCACGATTATTTTCTGCTTATCTGGTAAACTACAATGAGTCATTACATGGGCTTGCTAGACCTCAAGCCATTGATTCTTAGAATATGCGTAGGGCAAATTCACTTGAGGGACTTGATACATTAAATTTCCCCACATCACACTGAGCCACCCTCCAAGTGCCAAGATTTTTTCATGTGTTAAACTATTATTTTTTATTCGACTTTGAGACCCCGTTTAGAGAGTCTGTATTGAGAAGTGATATATGTGTTTTGTGCCTTTATGAAATACAAGTAAGCTATTTTCTATAGCCGTGTAGACTTTTTTTTCCTTGAACACAGACAGAGTAGGAAAAGGATTTTCGAGACATAATAACATTACTTATATCGACAGGAGGGAGGGTCCGTTTAGCCTCCAAGGAGATAGCTAGAGATATTAGTGGTGACCCAGGTTGGGGTACTCTTGGCCTAGAGTTTGGCTGTTTGACCGTTCAATTACGTTACCATACCCTTGAGCATGGTATACCGTAAAAAGGGTACTACCATACTCTATATATAAGGAACAGTGGTGGTGACCGTGGGCATCCCATTACAATATTTGGCGCCAGCGTGGCTCCCCCTCCAGTAAGGGTGTAGCACCATTTTCGCGCCAATATCTGGTGGCAGCCGTGGCTACCAGTACGAACACCCACCATTTCCCAAAAATTTTGAGATAGCCATTTTGTTCAATGTAGTTAAAAGTTCTGGAAATTATGTCTTTGAGGATGACACCCCTCCCCAAGCCCTCAGGGCATGGGTTGTACGTTATGCCCTGGGGGCATATAAGGTTTTTATAGAAATCGTTGTCGTAGAAACTTCCAGAAGGGCTCATTCGATTGGAAATTGAAAAGGCTAGTGCCCTTTTTAATAGTCGAAAGTAATTGGACGGCATGCCCACCATTTTCCCACATAGATCCAATCAAAAGTTGAGATAGTAATTTTCCTCCACGTAGTTGAAAAATCTGGAAATTAGGTCATTGAGGAAGACCCCCACCCTCACAACCCTCAGGGAAAGGGTTGTGAGTTATACTCTTGGGGCATAAAAGGTTTTTATAGAAAGCATTGTTGAAGGAACTTAAAAAGAGCTCATTTGATTGGAAATTGAAAGGGATAGTGCATATAAAATTTTTTATAGACAGTGTCGTCGTAGAAACTTCAAAAAGGCGTCATTTGATTGGAAATTGAAAGAATTTGTGCCCTTTTTAATAATCCAAAGTGATTGGAGGGTAACTAACCTCACTCTGACGCCCATCATTTCCCAGAACACATCCAATCAAAATTTTGAGATAGCAAGTTTGTCCAACGTAGTTGAAAGGTCCTGAAATGACGTCTTTGATGATGACATAGCCCCCTAGCCCCCAGAGCAAAGGTGGTAAGTTATGCCATGGGGGCATATAAGGTTTTTTTTATAGTTAGGGTTGTCATAGAAACTTCAAAAAAGGCTCATTCAAATGAGAATTGAGAGGGCTACTTCCCTTATTAATAGTTACCCTCCCCCCCTCACGAGTAGAGTAGTACCTTATACTTCTAGGACGCCCCTGACCAAACAGGTTCTTCTAGTAGGTAAACAGGTCATCACACTCTTTCAAGGAATATACATGTTTTTTTTTTATTATGACATCGATTCGATTAGAGAAAGTTTGGCGGTTTGTCCAATATAATAACTTGATTATTCAGTTTTCTAAAAAAAAAAAAAAAAAACTTTTCATGCTACAATGTACTTAATTTAAAAAAAAACTCGATATAATGTACCGACACTGCATTCCAATTTTCATTACGCATTAAGACATTGTTTATAGTACACCATATATTTTTAACTTTTGAAAACAATGGATTTGTCTATTTTCAATGTGAGTACACTTTTCATTCTTTTATTTCCCCCAAAAAAATTTAAGAAACATGTTTTACTAGTGAATTCAAATTTCAGAGGGACAGCCCCCCTCCTCGCCCACACGACCCAATCTTAAGACTATGACGACTGTATTCGATAGAAATGTCAAAGC
>NC_142814.1:10936437-10962646 GCF_049724085.1 Artemia sp. Qi Xiang Cuo
CAGTAGAGATGACCCTATAACTCCGATCAGCACACCATATATGGGCATAGAGTCATTAGGGAGAATGATTGCGTAATCGGTCAATGACCTCTTTCTCCAGGTGTGTTTTTGGCACGCCCTCAGCGAATGTCAATGTTGTTATTGTTTCCGGGCCAAATGTCAAGGTCAATGTTGATGACGTTTTGAACAGAGTCATTAGAGAGAACACGTGGTTAATGGGGTCAATGTTCTTGTTGTTATTTTGGACGCGCTCACAGCAAAATGTCAAGGTCAATGTTGTTGTTGTTTCCGAGCCAACTTTCTTTTCAGTCTAGAGTTGGCAGTCAGAGTGAAAGGATTTAAAAATGATTAAATTTGAGATAGAGAGAAGTAGATCTCTGTTTATGGAAAAACATTTTATTTTGGATGACGATTTTCTAGTCTTGTCTATTCAACTCTTAAAATGTGATTCAAATGCTTATACTCAATTTATTGATATCTTGATCACGACACGTCAGAATGATATCATAGATATACTTTCATTTCCAATGTAGATGGCTCCTCCTTCGAAAGAGGACAACGTCACAGAGTTACTCCTCTCCCCTTTCCTACACTTTGAATTTATGGCGCGAAGAGGATCAGTTTCGTTTTAACTGTGGGAGAGTTGACATCGGGAACCAAAATGTTCTATATATGTCCACTGTGCCTGTACACTCTCGGCGGTTGGACTCAATGTGAGAATTGTACAATTATTGATGACTATAATGAAAAGTGTAAATTATCTAATCCCTGCAAATTGCATAGAGGCTATGCAGTACAAATTAAAGGATGTAATTCATGTCTTGAGGAGGTGTGTGACTCTACACCTAGCGGGCACCTATGCTCCAATTGTCACAATGATAAATGTGATCAGTGGGAGAATAACTTACCCCATATGATTGGAAAGAATTTTGTCATTCGATTGGAAATTGAAATGGCTAGTCCCCTTTTTAATAGTCGAAAGTGATTCTAAGGCAACTGACACCCCTTCCACACCCATTATTTACCCAAACACATCCAATCAAAATTTGTATATAGCCATTTTGCTCAACAATGTTGAAAGTTCTGGAAATTATATGTTTGAGCAGGACACTCCCCCCACAGTCTTCAGGGGCAAGGGTTATAAGTAAAGCCCTGATGGCATATATGCTTCTTATGGAAGGAATGCTCGTATAAACTTCAGAGAGGGCTCATTTGATTGGAAATTGAAAGTTTCTAGTTAACTTTTTAAGCTTCAAAAGATATTGGAGGGTAACCAGCTTCCCCCACCCCCAAACCCTGTTTTCCCAAATGCATCCAATAAAAATTTTAATATAGCTATTTTGTTATAAATAGTTCTAAGATCATATCACAAAAAATTCAGGGTCGACACAACCACCCAGGGCCCGAGAGGAAGACGTTATAAGTTGTACCCTTAGGGCTAATACGGGTCTTATTGAAGGGATGATCGCATTAACTTCAAAAAAGTATCATTTGGTTGTAAATCGAAAGTTCTAGTTCACTTTTTAAGAGTCACAAGAGATTGGAGGGCCCCTAGCCCTCCCCCCTCCACGCCCTTTGGTCCTCAGACCCATCCGATAAGAACTTTGAGATAGCTTTTTTTCAAATAGTTCAAAGACCAGATAAAGAAAACTCAGGGGTCAACACAGCCCCCCAGGACCTGAGGGCAGGTGTTGCAAGTTATGCCCTGGGGGATTATATGGTTCTTATTGAAGGGATGCTGGTAAAAATTCAGAGATGGCTCATTTGTTTGAAAATTGAAAGTTCTAGTTAAGTTTTTTAGAGTCCAAAGAGATTGGAGGGCAACTAGTTCCCCCCCCCTTACGCCCCTTTTTCCCCAAATGCATCCAATAAAATTTTTGAGATAGGTATTAAGTTAAAAATTTCTTGCCGTAAGAAAGGGATGCTCGTATAAACTTCAGAGACGGCTCATTTGATTGGATATTGAAAGTTCAAGCTCACTTTTAATAGTCAAAAGAGATCCGAGGGCAGCTTGCCCCCAACCCATCTGATGAAAATTTTGAGATACACATCTTGTTACAAAGAGTTCAAAGGTCGGATAAGAAAAAAACCAGTGTCAATAGAACCCCCAGGGCACAGGGGAAGAGGTTCTAATTTATGCACTAAGGGCATGTATGGTTCTTATGAAAGGGATGCTCGTATAAACTTCATAGAGGGTTCATTTGATTGGAAATTGGAAAGTTCTAGTTCAATTTTTAAGAGTCAAGAGAGTTAAACCCCCCCCCCGCTCTTTTTCCCCAACCCCGTCCGCTACAAATTTCGAGATAGCCAATGTTTTTGAAATTGTTAAAAAATTAGATAACAAAAACGCCCCCCCCCCTTCCAGAGCCCTGGGGATAGGCGTGGTAAGTGTTGTCCTGGGGGCGTATATGGTTCTTATGAAAGGGATGCTCGTATAAACTTCAGAGGGGTTCTCATTTCATTGGAAATTGAAAGTTCTCGTTCAATTTTTAAGAGTCAAAAGATATCTGAGGGCAACTAGCCCCCACCCCCCACACACACACCCTATTTTCCCTAAGCCCATCTGATAAAATTTTTATAATAGCCATTTCATTAAAAATAGTTCAAAGGTCAGATAAAAAACATTCCTGTGTTGACAGAACCCGCCAAGGCCCGGGGGCAGGCGTTAAGAGTAATTCCCTAGGGGCAAATATATTTCTTATGTAAGGTATGCTGGTATAAACTTCGGAGAGGGCTAATTTGATTTGAAATTGAAAGTTCTTGTCCACTTTTTAAGAATCAAATGATACCGGAGGTCAACTAGCCCCCCTCCTCCACGCCCTAAATACATCAGATAAAAATTTTGAGATGGACATTTTTTTAAAATAGTTCAAAGTTCTGATAGCAAAAAACTCCGGTGTCAACACAGCCCCCCATGGCCCGGGGGTAGGCGTTGTAAGTTATGCCCTGGGGGCATATCTGACTGTTATGGAAGGGATGCACGTATCAAATTCCTAGAGGGCTCATTTTATTGGAAATTGACAGTTGTAATTCAATTTTTAAGATTCAAAAGTGATTGTAGGGCAGCTAACCTCCAATCATTACTCGCTTTAAGATCTATTTATTCATTTATATTATTACTTGTTGTATGTTTTAACTATGATTGTTTATTTAATTTCTGTTCGTTTTGGGTTTCATTTATTCTTTAATAGTAATTTCTGGTCATTTTGAGTTTGAATTTTAAAAGGTATTTGTATCTGCTGAGCTTAAGTTTAAAATGGACTTTGCTTTTCTTTGAAAAACTTATTTTTCGGAAAGTTTTTTTTTAATTAATCTCTTCAAATGTCAACAGCGTCCTTGAGGTTTTACCGAAAACATCAAAAATTTGGAGTTTTTTTAAAGATTTTAATTCTGTGGGTTTGTAAGAACAGTAAGAAATTTCTTGATAAGAGCCAATAGGTGGTTTTGTTGACTCAATAGCAATGTCGTTAAAGTTAAGCTAATTTCTGTCAAAAGGAAATGAACATGAAGACAGAGTTACCGACAAAAAAAAACATCGAAGTATCGAATACAAGGATGTATCCCAAGAATTGTGTCATGCTGTAATTGTTTAATACTATTTTGGGCAAACTTGGGCCAAAATTGCTGTTTTGCAGCACAAAATGGCAGAGATCAGCACTTTGCTGTGGTAAAATATTTTTTGTTGCTCTTAAAAAGGGTAATCAAACTTTAACAGGCCAATGAGCCTTTGAGGGATTAATAACATGTAATATTATATGTGTATTTAATGAAGAATAAAACTTATCTTATCTTATCTTAACCATACGTTCAAATGACTGACTTACTGACTGACAAGCAGTATCTCAAGCAGTAAGCTGTACGAAAAATGTGGTTCAATCTCGCTTTCTATGGCTATGGTGATAGAAAAGTTAAGATTTCTGGGACACATTCTGCGGAAGAAGGATGACATATTGCCAAAGATCACTCCTGTCGGTCAACTGTCTAGCGCCAAACAAAACAGAATTCAATGGAAATGGGGCTTTGAATAGATTGATATTGAGGAGAAGGGTGCGTAGTTGTGTTGTCATTAGGCGGCTGGGTGTTCCAGGGAATTTTTAGTAATAGTTGTAGTAGTAGTTCAAATGACCCCTCATCCAATTTTCTACGACCATTGTTTCTTTGCAATTGTCCCTTTTAAAAAACACATAAAAATATATAACAAGCAAAAGCCAAAAACCATGCATCCGTATACATCTTTCTCAGGAAAAATATAGAAGTTAGTTTTGAAAGGGGATGACACCGTTGCTCTCAGAAATTGTTATTTTATCTTTTTCATGAAACTTGTAATTCTTGAAATTTTCGTGAAACTTATCATTCATTTTGAGCGTGACTTTCCCCTTCTTTTATGATAAACTTCTTAGACTAATAGGTTCCAATGGGTATCTTTCAAGTGAATTTATATTACATATCCCTACCCCTGGCTTTGGTGCAGTTTATTCTCGTACAGTTTTATCATGCCTATTAATTGGTCAAGCAAAAAAATCAATCCTGCTGGGTAATCAAAGTTTCAAGAGCCCACTGTACTGTTAGTAAATTATAATAGTAAGCACTTATTCAAAAACTATCAACAATATTTTGGATAGCAGATATGAAATATCTGTTTTAAAGTCGAAACCAAAATGCAATTAAGCCCCTCTTCCATAATGTACAACGCTCCAAAATTCTAAATATGTTTCCACTGTGTGGTTGACCTGTTAACATTAAAATTGGAAAAGTGTCTTCTTTTCTACTTCTCCCCGGTGTTTCTTCAATAATTTATTCGATAAAAATTCTCAATAGCTATTTCATAGGTTTCTAGGGTGGTAAAATTGCAGAATGAAACAGTGGCGGATCCAGGGGGCGAAGGCCCCCCCCCCCCTAGCGTAGTCTAAACTAGTGTAATTTACTTAATTAACTCAAGTTTGCGTTAAACTTTCTCCTAATTCAAGTTTATCGGATCAACCTATTTTGCAACCCCCCCTCCAATTTTTTTTTATCAGATCAACCTATTTTGCGCCCCCCCCCCAAAAAAAAAATCCTGGATCCGCCCCTGGAATAAAGGCTTCCTAAGAAATCAGTCTTGAAATGGAGCCTCATCAAATAAGACTTTGGTGAAATTACCTAAAACAAAAATTATTGTCCCAAAACTATAGTTCCAACTTCCTCTCCCCCTCCTCATGCGCCATCCGTGATCACACTTCACTATGATCGCTCAGGAAATCACACTTCAGTTATCCTGCACATGCTCAAGGGGAAGAGAGAGTTGGAAAATAAAAACTCGCTGGATGGAGGCTTCACAGGAATCTGATTTTTAAATATTACGTTCTTAAACTCTATAATTTACCTCATTCCAGTTCATCATCGCCTGAACTGGATGATGGCCCTTTTGATGCCCTTTATAGTTACCCCTCTTAAGGATGCCCCTCCTAATAGCCCCTCTTTTGGTCCCCATCATCAATGACGCATTATTTAGTGAATCACATAACTTTTATTGGCAAACCATACCGAAATTGATCTTTGTATAATGAAGAATAAACTTAATTTTTACTATTTGCCTGAAAGTGTGATTTTATACAAGAAATTTAGCAGTTGTTGATGATAGCACAAGACTAGGTGACTAACTCAAACTACTCCACCAGTAAGGTTCTGTCAGGTTAGTCATAGTCAAAGCATTACTATTGACCAGACCCGTTCTGGGGGAGGGCAACCGGGCCAGGTGCCCCGGGCAACGCAGCTGAGGGCGGGGCCGTGGCTGGGGGTTTTCTATTTTGATCAAGTTTCTCAATTTGATTCGGCTTTTTTGCTTATTTTTTAGTTTGGGAAGGGAAGCACTGTAATTAATTTTACTCTGGGCCAAGCACGGATCCAGAGCGTCAATTTGGGAAGGGTGGCAGTGCCAAGAGGGGAACATGGGATACCACCACCCCATCTACAATTTTTTTTAATTGTAATTGAATAAAGGCCGGGCTCACTATCGACGCAACGTAACGCAACGGGAAGTTAAAACTAACTGTTTTAATAAGACCGTTCAAAATCAACTGGATCACGTTGTCGCTCGCGTAAGGCATTGCGAAACTTTGTCAAGGTCGAGATTGCCATTAAACATCGGTTTCAGGTGGCCAATAAGAGGCAACCTCAGTCAAAAGGAAGGCTACTCACTTGTTGCCTGCTGCATTTGGTGAGTTCATCACGGTGCGGTAAGTTTGTAATATAAGATGAATTGGATAATCTAAGCATCTGGACACCAACTTGAAAGGCTCCTCTAGAAATGGAACAAAAATATAGAGTAGAAATCCTCTCTCAAAATACATTGCCTGAGAACGCACCCATTGTGGCAAATGTACTGAGAAGCGAAGAAAAGGGGCAAGGAATAAGGAAAAGCCTAGTCAGTCGGCTGGGAAAAAAAGACAGTTTTTTTTTAGGCTGCAAAACTTATCTCAATCAAGGTGAAAAGCAGACGCGGCAAAAGAATGGCAAAAGATAAACAGTGCATTATTGATGTTCTGGACAAAAAAAAAACTCTTGAGCCAGTTTGATTTTTGGTTCAAAATTGTTTTCCTTATGAGATAAGAAAAGAACTCAATCATGGTCGAAGTATGGTGTCAAGGATGATTAAGGAGGGTGGAGGCTTACCTCCCCTAGTATATCTAGCCCTAGCGGCAGGAAACGCATCTTTCAAAGAAAAGTATGCCAGAAAGGATAGTTGGCCTCATGGTTCCCTGCCATGGGTTCCACGTGTGAGAAAAAATAAGTATAATCAGGTTTCATGGCAAGGGAGATGGGAAATATAGTCACTTAACTATTGACATAGACTTGGCTGAAGAAATTGAGAAGCGAAATTGTCGACTCTCAATTGGTATAAGGCAACACAAGCTTCTTAAATCTCTTTACAGTAGGATGCTAAACCATTTGGCATAAAGGAAGATACAACCTTTACCCTTTTAATTGGTTGACAAGCCGGTATCTTCATCACAACAGTAAGCTATTTCAGTGTTACCAAATGAGCTAAAGATATTAGGTTGTTGGCAGATGAATTGGTATCATTGTAAGGGTACTTCACATAATGTTTTGTGGCTGTTAGCAAGGACGCAAACATTCATAGCGTTGGTGAAGGAGTCTTGGATTTTTGCAAGTCCATTGATGGAAATAAAATTATTCCATTTGGACATCTGTGTTACAAGAACTCCGATGACCAGTGATGAGCGGTACCCACTTTTGCATGTTTATAACAGGCCACCACAATGCCACCGTTTAACCTTCTTGTCAACGATCTGCACTCCCTTGGGCTCTCTCCGACAGCACAGAAACGTTCCAGTCTTGCGTTCATAACACTGAATGTCTTTGAATACTTTTATTGTGTTGGTATGCTTCGTTATTCTTATTTCAGAAAACGATCGATTTTTCGGTTCTTATTTCTCTAATAAAGTATTCAATACTATAATTTAGAAAGGATTCTATAAAAAATAGTGGGGGAGGGACGATCGCCTCCGCCACCCTCCCCCTGTGTCTGTGCTTGCTCGGGGCACCACTAACTCTAGGAACTGCTCTGCTATTGACCAAGTAAAGAGGGATATCCCTCCCATCAGTGATGTCAATTAACCAAAAAATGGGTAGGGAGGGGAGAGAAAACCTTATATTCCAATCATTTGTATTTTCATTGAAAAATTAAAAATCGGACAACTTTCCACCCTAGATATTGGATTCAATATCTAGGGTGGAAAGTTGTCCTTTTTTTAATTAACTCTCTTGACTCTTAAAAATTGAACTAGAACTTTCCAATTTCCAATCAAATGAACCCTCTATGAAGTTTATACGAGCATCCCTTTCATAAGAACCATACATGCCCTTAGTGCATAAATTAGAACCTCTTCCCCTGTGCCCTGGGGGGTTCTATTGACACTGGATTTTTTCTTATCCGACCTTTGAACTCTTTGTAACAAGATGTGTATCTCAAAATTTTAATCAGATGGGTTGGGGGCAAGCTGCCCTCGGATCTCTTTTGACTATTAAAAAGTGAGTTTGAACTTTCAATATCCAATCAAATGAGCCCTCTCTGAAGTTTATACGAGCATCCCTTTCTTACGGCAAGAAATTTTTAACTTAATACCTATCTCAAAAATTTTATTGGATGCATTTGCGGAAAAAGGGGCGTAAGGGGGGGGAACTAGTTGCCCTCCAATCTCTTTTGACTCTAAAAAACTTAACTAGAACTTTCAATTTTCAAAAAAATGAGCCATCTCTGAATTTTTACCAGCATCCCTTCAATAAGAACCATATAATCCCCCAGGGCATAACTTGCAACACCTGCCCTCAGGTCCTGGGGGGCTGTGTTGACCCCTGAGTTTTCTTTATCTGGTCTTTGAACTATTTGAAAAAAAG
The DNA here is from genome assembly GCF_049724085.1 of Artemia sp. Qi Xiang Cuo. Classification (NCBI taxonomy): domain Eukaryota; kingdom Metazoa; phylum Arthropoda; class Branchiopoda; order Anostraca; family Artemiidae; genus Artemia; species Artemia sp. Qi Xiang Cuo. Next base: position 10,944,835 of record NC_142814.1, read on the forward strand.
CTATCTCAAAGTTCTTATCGTATGGGTCTGAGGACCAAAGGGCGTGGAGGAGGGGAGGGCTAGGGGCCCTCCAATCTCTTTTGACTCTTAAAAAGTGAACTAGAACTTTCAATTTCAAATCAAATGGTCCCTCTTTGAAGTTAATACGAGAATCCCTTCCATAAGACCCATATATGCCCCCAGGGCATAACTTACAACGTCTGCCCCCGGGCCCTGGTGGGTTGTGTCAACACCGGAATTTCTGTTATATGATCTTTGAACTATTTTTAACAAAATAGCTATCTTAAAATTTTTATTGGATGTATTTGGGAAAACAGGGCTTGGGGGTGGGGAAGCTCGTTACCCTCCAATATCTTTTGAAGCTTAAAAAGTTAACTAGAAACTTTCAATTTCCAATCAAATGAGCCCTCTCTGAAGTTTATACGAGCATTCCTTCCATAAGAAGCATATATGCCATCAGGGCTTTACTTATAACCCTTGCCCCTGAAGACTGTGGGGGAGTGTCCTGCTCAAACATATAATTTCCAGAACTTTCAACATTGTTGAGCAAAATGGCTATATACAAATTTTGATTGGATGTGTTTGGGTAAATAATGGGTGTGGAAGGGGTGTCAGTTGCCTTAGAATCACTTTCGACTATTAAAAAGGGGACTAGCCATTTCAATTTCCAATCAAATGACAAGATTCTTTCCAATCATAGTGGGGTAAGCATTCTCCCACTGATCACATTTATCATTGTGTCAATTGGAGCATAGGTGCCCGCTAGGGTGAGAGTCACATACCTCCTCAAGACATGAATTACATCCTTTAATTTGTACTGCATAACCTCTGCGTAATTTGCAAGGATTACATAATTTACACTTTTCGTTATAGTCATCAATAATTGTACAATTCTCACATTAAGTCCAACTGCCGAGAGTGTACATGCACAATGGGCATATATAGAACATTTTGATTTCTGATGTCAACTCTCCCACCGTTAAAACAAAACTGATCCTTTTCGCGCCATAAATTTAAAGTGTAGGAAAGGGGGGAGGAGTAACTCTTTGACGTTGCCTTTTTCGAATGAGGAGCCATCTACATTGGCAATGAAAGTATATCCGTGATATGATTCCGTCGTGTCGTGATCAAGATATCAATAAATTGACTTTAAGAATTGGAATCACATTTTAAAAGTTTCATACAATAGTCCAAAGGGGATTATTCCAAATGGCTAGAAAATCCTCATCCAAAATCAAATGTTTTTCCATAAGAACCACATGATTCTCTCTTTCTCAAATTTATTCATTTTCCAGTCCTTTCACTCTTACTGCCAACTCTAGACTGAAAAGAAATTTGGCTCAGAAACAACAACAACATTGACATTGACATTTTGCCTCGGAAACAATAACAACAACATTGACATTCGTTAAGGGCGTGCCAAAACAACAACAATAACATTGACCCCATTAACCACGTGTTCTCTCTAATGACTCTGTTCAAAGCAACAACAACATTGACCTTGGCATTTTGCCTCGGAAACAATAACAACATTGACATTCGCTGAGGGCGTGTCCAAAACACACCTGGAGAAAGAGGTCATTGACCGATTACGCAATCATTCTCACTAATGACTCTATGCCCATATAAGGAGCCCCGGTGGGAGTTATAGGGTCATCTCTACTCATTCCTTCCATAAAAACCATATATGCCCCCAGGGCATAACTTATAACCCTTGTCCAGAAGACTGTGGGGGGATTGTCCTGCTCAAAGACATAATTTCCAGAACTTTCAACTACGTTGAACAAAATGGCTATCTCAAAATTTTTATTTGATGTGTTTGGGGAAATGGTTGGCATGGAAGGGGTGTTAGTTGCCTTCCAATCACTTTTGACTATTAAAAAGGGCCGTACTCATTTCAATTTCCAATTGAATGAGCCCTTCTTGAAGTTTCTACGACAACGCTTTCTATAAAACCTTATATGCCTCAGGGCATAACTTACAACCCTTGCCCTGTGGGCTGTGGGGGGGGGGGGCAAGAGGTTTGTCATCCTCATAGACCTATTGTCCAGAACTTTCAACTACCTTCAAAGAAATGCCTATCTCAAAATTTTTATTGGATATGTTTGCGGAAATGCTGGGCGTGAGAAGGGGGTTAGTTGCCCTTCAATCAATTTTGACTATCAAAAAGTGCACTAACCTTTGAATTTCCAATCGAATAAGTCCTTTTTGAAGTTTCTATGACAAAGCTTTCTATAAGAACCTTATATGCCCCAAGGCATAAGTTACAACTCGTGCCCTGATGGCTGTTGGGAGAGTGTCATCCTCAAAAACATAATTTCTATCTCGAAATCAACTTCGTAGAACAAAATGGCTATCTCAAAATTTTGATTGGATGTTTTTGGGGAAGTGGTGGTGTGGAAGGGGTTTTAGTTGCCTTCCTATCACTTTTGACCCTTAAAAAGGGCGCTAGAACTCTCAATTTCCAGTTGAATGAGCCCTCTTTGAAGTTTGTAAGACGACCCCTTCCATATGAAGTACCTCTGGGAAAAAAAGGCAATAATAAATAAATAATAAAACATTGGAGCCGTATGACCTTTACGCAACGGTATAGCGTTGCCTCTGACTGTTAGCTAAACTCCTCGAACCTGCTATTAGTTGAAAAATATTCAGATATTGAATAAAAAAAAAACAATTTTTTCTAACTGAAAGTAATGAGCGATATTAAAACTTAAAATGAACAGAAATTATTCTTTATAAGGAAGGGTATGACCCCTCCTCAACACCCTGCTGTTTACGCTAAGGTTTAACTCTTTGTCACACCTCTACTTTTAAAGTAATAAAAAACTTTAGCGTAAAGAGCAGGGCGTTCAGAAGGAGACAACCCCTTTAATACACTAGAATAATTTCTGTTCGTTTTAAGATTTAATCTCGCCTCTTACTTTTCATTAAAGAAACTTGTTCTTTATTTATTTTATCTCGTTTTTTTTTGTATTTATGAAAAAATATATACATAAATATACAATTATTGCTCGTTTATATTGTTAGTATATATACATATATATATATATATATATATATATATATATATATATATATATATATATATATATATATATATATATATATATATATATAAACCAACAAAGAGAAAAATCTAAAAAAAAAAAAAAAACGAGACTATGGCCAGGGGAGAGAAAAGAAAACAACAAAAACAAAACAACGCGGATATTTTGCCTGTATACAAACAAGGCGTCTTCATCACGAAAGACACACAAGAAGAACAGGATAAAACTACAAACCAATAAAACCACCACTAAAAAAAAAAAACTAAAATGTACAATTGGCGCAAACTGATCCACGTAGGGAAAAGATGCTAATATAGAGTTGCTTCAGTGATGACACCAGAGTAACTGAGGAAAAATAAAAAACTGTAAATTACTTTAATTACTCAGTCGCGAAAGAATCCTGTTGTTAGCTTTTACTGAAGGAAATTGTTCTGGTCTAGAAGGTAGAATAGTCCCTTGGTGACTATTTCAAATCTTTACTCCCTCATTGAATGTTGATTCACTTTTTAAAAGGTTATCATAAATTGGGTCATTATTTAAATTACCTGTGTCCCTATTAATGGAAAGGTTAGCAAACATTTGTTTTTTAATTTCTATGGCTTCCCTCGCCCATTGGGTGATTCTAAAACTGTTTATAGCGGAGGTTTCAATGGCATCTATGAATAGATTTGCCAATAAAGGAGAAAGAGAAGCCCCCATAGGTAACCCAAAAATTTGTCTACAAAACTCCCCTCTAAAACCAAAATAAAAAGAAAATTCATTTACCAGAATAATTAGTCTCATAATGACTTCAATATCCAAACTGGCTAAAGTCACATCCTGTATTAAATCAAAGTGTTTTTCTAATTTACTTTTTAAAATGTCCTCACACCTTTTTAAATCATAATTTGAATACATGGACACAACATCAAAACTGCAAAGAATTGAACTCTCCTCCAGCGTGAAATCTGGCAATTTATTAGTAAGATCAGTCGAATTTTTTAAATATGTTTTTTGTGTTCCCAAAAGTGGATGCAAAGCTACCGACAACCATTTTCCTAATTTTGAAACAGGTGAAGGAAAAGTTGACACAATAGGGCGGAGGGGGGCTCCAGTCTTATGAATCTTAGGTAGACCATAGATCTTGGGTGCCGAACAACCCCTATGATAATAGTTGTTCTGAAACTGTGGGGTAATGTGAAAATTATTTTTCATTGACTCTAATTCCTTTCTTGTTGATTTTACATATTTATCTGTAGGATCAAAATCAAGTTTTTGTATGTAATAGTGTCAGAAATAATGGATTTCATTTGATTATTATAGTCTTCAGATTTCATTTGATTTTTATGTTCATAATTACGATCGTGTTTCCCTTATCGGCTCTGGTGATAGTAAGGAATTTATCCTTTTTCAAATCAGAAAGTATTTTAACGTCATTTTTTTGTGAAATGTTTTTACTAATTAAGTTCATATTAGAGGCGTTTAGTTTTCTTATGATCTCGGCTCTGAGGTCTTGAGGAGCATCAAACTTATCTATAGAAGCCATTATTCCAGACTCTATCTCTAAAAGTATTTCTAAATATGACATTGGTGTTTGAAAACAGAACTTAGAACCCTTATACAAGACGGCTTCCTGTTTAATATTAAGAGGTTTAAAATACAAATTCTTAATTGCTGGACCCAGACAATGACGAGGATAAAAAACCCCTGAATCTTGTAACTTCTCAAACAAAAGTCTATTGAACTTGTCAACCAAACAAATCTTTGAAAATTAAAAATCATGGCGAAAAGATCTAACGGCCAATTCCTTAATTCTCAGAAAACTGTAAAATGGGAGTTTATTCGTTAAAAGGTTTTCAACATAATTGGAGTCTTTAGACAGTTGAAAACGTCTCTGTTTTTGTTCATAAATTACGTCATTTAAAGCTATTAGGCTTAATTTATATTTTAATTTTGTTTTATTTTCAGTTCCAAAATGGGTAGGCTACATATTTTAAAAGATTTCGGAATCACTGATTCCTTCTTGCAATTTTTTAAGAAAATTTGTTGATTTAATAGATTTGCATGTTTTTTAACTAAAGACAAATAATAATTGACAGAAGCGGCTAATTGTTGCCCGTACAATTTCTAAATGAAAGATATTAAGCCGAACTGGCCAGCCATGACAAAAACCAACAAAGAAAAAATCTAAAAAAAAAAAAACAAAGGATACTGTGTCCAATGGAGAGAAAAGGAAAAAACAAAAACAAACCAACGCGGATATTTTGCCTGCTTAACAACAAGGTGTCTTCAGTTCAAAAGACACACAAGAAGAACAAGATAAAAAAAAAAAACAAGATAAAACTAAAAACCAATAAAACCACCACCAAAAAAAACAAGCAAAACTGTACAATCAGCGCAAACTGATCCACGTAGGGAAAAGATGCTAATATAGAGTTACTTCAGTGAGGACACCAGAGTAACTGAGGAAAAATAAAAAAACTCTAACCTGAAGTGGCGAGAATTAAAAAAATTATATGGGATATGCATAGCTAACATAAATAGAATAAATAGCAGGGGGGCACAGAGAGTTTCAATGCCCATGGGAAATAAAACAAGATCACAAAATTGAGTTGAACGACCTACAATGGGCTGGGGAAAGTTGGGAGATGTTGATGTCGGGCTGGATCGGTAAAATTTGGGAAAGAATCTGAGATTAGTCCTATCAACCCTAAGGGAGCTTTGGTCTCTTTTGTGCGGGAGGAGCCCCTTTGGGGAACAATGAATGATGAACAATTCCTTCAATGGACAACTGGTTGGCCAGTTGTGACCCTACTACCGAGATTTTTCAAGTTCCAGTTCAAGTTCCATTTATTTCCATAAATAACAATAACAAAAACAATATCCCAAAGAGCTCAATGACCCGTTATTTGGGAAACGATATAGAATAAATGACTAATGTTAAAACTTGGCATAAACAATACTAAACAATGTCTAATTTATAAATATATAAGGAAAAGAGGTCAACCCACCGACAGTCCACACGAAACATCGACCCTCCCATCACCCTACAATAAATAAAAAAATAAAATTCTCTACATCATCGAGGATCCAACGCCAACAAAACAAAGCAACGAACCCTCCCCCCCCCCAAATAAAAAAATGAAACCATTAAACAGTTCAAAAATTTTTAATATTTACCTTTAATAAGAAACTTTTTATATGTCTCTTAAAGGAGCCAAGTGTTCGTGCCTGACGAATCTCAGCAGGAACCATGTTCCAAGCACATCTCCCAGTAACGACCAGACCAAAGTCTGAACGAACCGAGGGAGTAGCCGGAATCATCACATCCTCCCAGTTTGAACTGTATACAAATTTAATTCTCCTACTAGTTTAAGTAGTCCAGAAAAACAACATGGGAGATCTACGTGGAAGAATTGATATGCCAACGAAGATAGAGATATAACATAAATATCTTTAATCTTAAGGAGATCAACAGGAGTTTGTGTAGTCGACTGGAGAACTCTTACCGCTTTCTGATGAAGAACATAAACAGAAGCAATTACAGAAGGAAATGTAGACATCCACACAGACGAATAGTAACATATATAATGGAAAATAAGAGAGAAATATAATAGACGGATTATAGGAGAAGGAAATAAACGCTTTAATTTACCGATGATTCCATGTCCACGGGAAATTTTCACTCTTATTACTTGAACGTGCCATTTAAACGATGAATTTTCATCCAAAAGAACACCCAGGAATCGCTTATATCGATCGGGGGGGGGTGACTTATGGAGCCTCTTGGTGTAGGAAGCTCAGTAATTATGGGACAGCTCACACCTGTACGGGAAAAAATAAGAAGGTGCAACTTTTTTTACATTTAAAGCTAGTTGATTTATGTCAAACCATTTGAGCATATTCTCAGTCATTACTTGAAGCTTTAGAATAAGGGATGACTCCTCTGGACCTGCAGCACCTAGATTAGCGTAATCTGCAAATTCTACCAGCTCTTCTCGACTATCAGATGTGGACGCCGACATAGTCTGAGAGCAACGTTTATGACACAATCCAAAGCAAAAATTGGTAATTGGGGTGTTGAGAAGTCGGTAGAGGTCATTCACATAGATCAGAAAGAGTGTTGACCCAAGAATAGAACCTTGGGGTCTCCGTATTCAATTGGAACTTTCTTGTCTGTATCTTCCATGGCGATAGATCTGCCAGTAAGGTATGAAGAGAGCCAAGACAATGCATCCCCACGCACACCATGATGAGAAAGTTTACCAACGAGGATCTTGTGTGTAAGGCTGTCAAAAGCTTTCTTTACATCAAGAAAAATGGCTGCAGGAATAAGATTAGAATCTAAAGACCGTCATATAAACTGAAGACGTTTATTGCAAGCATGGTCTGTAGAATACTTTGCGTGAAACCCAAACTGATGCAGAAGGAAAAAAAATTTGCTGCAAGAAACTTTACGAACACTGACAAAAGAGAGATCGGCCTATAGTTAGCAAGATCCTCACAGTCACCTTCTTTAAAGAGAGCTATCACACGGGCTAATTTAAGACGTTGGGGGAAAACTCCTAGTTGAAATGACCTATTAATCAAATGAATAATCGATGGAAGGTTATGTTTAATTACTTTAGCAGTAATTTTGTCAAAACTTGCTGAAGAATTCTTTAAAGACCAAACAATATTTGTAATTTCCTACACCGTAACGTCCTCAAGAACCATTGATTTCAAGCACGGGGGGCCTAGTAACTGCTTACAAGTGTCTGACACAGAGCAGTGCGAGATGGTATTAGCAGTTTTTTCCCTACTCTCCGCAAAGAATTTGTTATATGATGTGATATGAATTTCATATGATGTCGTACTTGGTCTTTTTCTGTGATAAGTTGATCGTCTACCATAAGACACTTAAAGAAACCTTCTAGTTTTCTGGATGGCCGACTAACTTCCTTAACCACGTCCCACATCTTCTTTATATTTTTACCGCAATCAACAAATCTCTTTGTAAAATATACTGTTTTATTTCTCTGAATAATTGATTTCAGCATTTTACGGTACAACTTAAATGCTTCTAATTTAGCATCACTGTGTCTGTTTTTGTACCCTTTCCAAAGTTTTTGCATCCTATTTATTGACTTGATGACTCTCGATGTTAACCAGGGAGCTATGGGTGTTGATCTTAGTAGAAAGGGGTCAGGAGGTACAGAACGAACACATGTGCTGCCATCTATAATTTAGTCTAATGCTGACGCGACATAATTTATTCAAGGATTATCGATCGAGTCTAATGGGGGTCAAGGTCAATCGATCTGTTGTTGTTGTTGTTGTTTGGCCACGCGTAATGGCATGAGGGGTGATTTACATAATCGATGGGGGAATTATTGATTTATGACATTGTGGGGTGATTTACATAATTGATGGGGGAATTATTGGTTCACGAAGGGGGAATTAAGAAACAAACATGGCTTCATTGTTGTTTGGTTAGCTTGGCCTGAGAAATTGATTTACATAATCGCCGGGGGACATTATTGATTAACGAAGGGGGAATTAAGGAACAAACATGACGTCATTATTGTTTGGCTAGCCTAAACTGTGAACTTGATTTACATAATCGGTGGGGAAATTGTTGATTCACGAAGAGGGAATTAAGAAACATTAAGGCTTCTTTAATCTTAGGTCTGAGGGATAAATGTTCTTTAGGTCAGAGAGAAAATTAATATTCTATTTTTAAATAGGGCTTCATTGATCTTTAGTGTCAGGAATCATAAATGACATCATTTGTTATCTTGGAATTATGCGGGAGTCTAAAGAGATAGAAATTCTATTTTTAAATACGGCTTCACGGAGCTTTAAGTCGGAGAGGTAAATTGATATTCTATCGAAACCATAATAGTTTAGCTAGGAACATTTATGAGATGAAGATATTAACGTAGGAAAGGGTTTCCTAGAAATTTGAAATGTGAAAGCACAGAGATGCCAAAAAACAAAAGGAACACACAGAAATTACTTTTAGGGGATTATTTGGGCGAAACGGTTTTAGACAGGTTATGGAATTATTTCGGCGAAACCATTAGAGACGTTTTAAAAGATGATTTTAGAAAGAGTTTTAGAAGAGGTTTTGAGTGTGGTCGTTATAGTAAACAAGTTCTATTTGAACAGTGTCGTGAGGTCCTCTACCCAACCCCAAAGGGCCCCCGATCACCCTACCCCGATCCAAAGGGTTTCAATCCCCATACCCCAATCCAGAAGGAACCCCCGGTCCCCAAAGGTTCCCAGGGCTCCCACCGGCCCCCCAGACCCTCAAAGGCCCCCCCCGGGCCCCCCAAAGGCAGATCGAGCTCCCAAAAGACCACCGGGGTCCCAAAGGCCTTCACCCGGACTCCAAATGTCCACCAGGCTCTCAACCGGCCCCCAGGACCCCCAAAGGCCCTCCACCGGCACCCAAAGGTCCCCCAGGCTCCCAAAGGGCCCCCACCCTCTCTCTCCTCCCCACTCCTCACCGTCACCTCCCCCTCCCCCCAACCCCCCAACCCCCTCCCCTCCCCTCCTCCCCCTCTCCTCCTCCCCTCCCCCTCCCCTCCTCCCCTCCCCTCTCCTCCCCCTCCTCCCCCCCCATTTTTTTAATATTTTTTGTGCATTGAGACACAGAAGGGACACCCTCCCCCAAGGGTCCCCCAAACACCCACCCCGGGCCCCCCCAAGAGGGCCCTCTCCATTTTTTTAATACTTTTTTATTGCTTTATTTTATATTCTTAAAAAGTTACATTAATAATGTAATTACTAAAACCATTTTACAACCTCAAAGAGTCCCCTCCCCAATTTGTAAATACTTTCTTGAATTTTTTAACATGGTATTTTTTAACTTTTTATGTTCAGACCTTTCTCAAAGAGTCAAATTTAAAGTTCTATTCCAAATATTTTCCCGGAACAAGAAAAGTCCCAAGACATAAAAAATTTAAAGTTCACTTCTAAATTTTTCCGTAGAATATATGAAAATTTATACCACGATTGTTATATAATTAGTTGAAGATAAAAAATTTCAAAATATTTATTATTTTTATTAAAGACAGTTATGAACATTCTAACTTATATAAAAAAATTTAAATAACTATTACATTTATGTACCCGTGCTGCCACCTTTTAAAATTTTGTGACTAATTTTATAGAAGACTATAAAATAAGATATTGATCAATTCTATTTTCACAAAATAATATAAAATTTTCCACTTCAATTCAGATTTTTCTCAAAGAGATGAAAAAATTTAAATATTGTTCCAAATTTTTCTTAGAAGATAGAAAAGATCAAGTTCTAATCTTAATTTTATCAAAGAACACAATTCAATTCTAATTTCTCCAGAGAAAATAAAAATCTTCCACTTCAGTTCTATATTTCACAAAGACATAAAGAAATTTAAAGTTCAATTCTAATTTTCTACATAGAAGATAGGAATAGTTATACTATGATTGTGATTATTTTCTATGAAGATTAAAAAGTTTCACTTCAATTTTAAATTTCTTTCAAAGAAGTGAAGAAAAGTTCAACTTCGATTCTGAATTTTCTCAACGAAAATGAAATAAGTTATTGATCAACTCTATTTTCCCCAAATAATATAAAAATTTTCCACTCCAGTTCAGATTTTTCTCAAACAGATGAAAAAATTTAAAATATTGTTCCAAATTTTTCATAGAGGATAGAAAAGTTCAAGTTCTCTTCTGAATTTTACCAAGATAACACAATTAATGTCGGAGTTCTCCATAGGAAAAGAATCGAGAAAACTTATTTATCTATTTCACCAAGACATAAAAAATTTTAATTAAAGCTCTAATTTTTTCTTTGTAGGTTAAAAATGGTTACATTCGATATTGTGTATTTTCTAACTAGATAAAAGGTTTCACTTTAATTCTAAATTTTCTTAAATTCAGTTCCGACCTTTCTCAAAGAGATGAAAAAATTTAAATTTCTTTTCAATATATTTTCTCGGAATAAGAAAAGTTCAACTTCGATTCTGAATTTTCTCAGTGAAAACAAAATGTGCTTTTGATCAAGGCTATTTTTCCACAATAATATAAAAAATTTCCACTTCACTTCAGATTTTTCTCAAATAGATTAAAAACTTTAAATACTATACCAAATTTTTCATAGAAGATAGAAAAGTTCAAGTTCTCTTCTTAATTTTACAGACGAACACATTTCAATTCTAATTCCTGCATATAAGAAAAAAGTCGTCCACTTCAGTTTCAAGGTTAACAAGACATACAAAATTTAAAGTTCAGTTCAAAATTGTCCTGTAGAAAATTGTACTATTTAGCCTATTTTTGTTATTATTGACAGTGATTAGAAAAAGTTCCACTTTTAGTCCTGAGGATTATAAAAGTCAGTTCCGAATTTCAACATAGAGATGAAAAAAAATTTAATTACTTTTACAAATTTGTAATAGAAGGTTTTTAAATTTCTACTTTGATCGTGAATATTCAAGTTCTCTTCTTAATTTTATCAAAGAACACAATTCAATTCTAATTTCTCCAGAGAAAATAAAGAGCTTCCACTTCAGTTTGAAGTTTACCAAGACACAAAAAATTTAAAGTTCAGTTCTAAATTTCTACATAGAAGATAGGAATAGTTATACTATGATTGTGATTATTTTCTATGAAGATTAAAAGTTTTACTTCAATTTAAAATTTTCTCAAACAAGGGAAGAAAAGTTCCACTTTGATTCTGAATTTTAACAATGAAAATTAAATCAGTTATTGAGCACTTATATTTTCTCAAAATAATATAAAAAATTTCCACTTCAGATTATATTTTGCTCAAACAGTTGAAACAATTAAAAATACTGTTCCAAAATTTTCATAGAAGATAGAAAAGTTCTTTTTCTCTTCTGAATTTTATCAAAGAACATAATTCTTTTCTAATTTCTCCAGAGAAAATAAAAAGTTTCCTTATCACTTTTGTGTTTACCAAGACATAAAAATTTAAAGTTCAATTCTAAATTTTTCCATAGAATATAGGACAATTTATACTATGATTGTGATTATTTTCCACGAAGATAAAAAGTATCACTTTAATTCTAAATTTTCTTAAATTCAATTCCGACCATTCTCAAAGAGATGAAAAAATTTAAGTTCTGTTCCAAATATTTCCCTGGAAGAAGAAAAGTTCAACTTCAATTCTGAATTTTCTCAATGAAAATGAAAAAGTTATCGATCAAATCTTGTTTCCCAAAAATAATATAGAAATTTCCGCTTCAGCTCAGATTTTTTTCTCAAAGAGATAAAGAAATTTAAAGTTCTGTTCCAAATTTGTCTTAGATGATAGAAAAAGTTATACTTTGATCGTGAATATTTGGGTTCTCTTCTTAATTTTACCAAAGAAAATAATTCAATTCTAATTTCACCAATAAAAAATTTAAAGTTCAATTCTAAATTTTTCGGTGGAAGATAGAAAAAGTAATACCATACTTGTGAATATTTACCCGGAAGATAAAAAGTTCTAGTTCAATTTAAAATTTTCTCAACGATGTCAAGAAGAAGTTCAAGTTCTCTTCTGAATTTTACCAAAGAACACACTTCAATTCTAATTTCTCCAGAGAAAACAAAAATTTTCCACTTCAGTTCTTTATTTCACAAAGACATAAAGAAATTTAAAGTTCAATTCTAAATTTTTTGATGGAAGATAGAAAAAGTAATACCATACTTGTGATTATTTTCACGGAAGATAAAAATTTCTAGTTCAATTTAAAATTTTCTCAACGATGTCAAGGAGAGTTCAATTTCTCTTCTGAACTTTACCAAAGAACAAACTTCAATTCTAATTTCTCCAGAGGAAACAAAAAGTTGCCACTTCAGTTATTTATTTCACAAAGACATAAACAAATTTAAAGTTCAATTCTAATTTTTAGGTGGGAGATTGCAAAATTAATACCATACTTGTGAGACTAAAAATGAAGATATTTATGCAGAGTTTCAACTAGCTATGGCTAAGTTTGCTAAAGACAAGCTATTTTCTTGCGAAAAAACACAAACTCAGAAAAAATGTTCAATGTTCCTTTAGTACCTACACAATTAGACTAAAAATGAAGATATTTATGCAGAGTTTCAACTAGCTATGGCTAAGTTTGCTAAAGACAAGCTATTTTCGTGCGAAAACACACAAAATCAGAAAAAATGTTCAATGTTCCTTTAGTACCTACGCAATTAGGCTTAAATGAAGATATTTATGCAGAGTTTCAACTACCTATGGCTAAGTTTGCTAAAGACAAGCTATTTTCTTGCGAAAACACACAAACTCAGAAAAAATGTTCAATGTTCCTTTAGTACCTACACAATTATACTAAAAATGAAGATATTTATGCAGAGTTTCAACTAGCTATGGCTAAGTTTGCTAAAGACAAGCTATTTTCTTGCGAAAACACACAAAATCAGAAAAAATGTTAAATGTTACTTTAGTACATATGCAATTAGGCTTAAATGAAGATATTTATGGATAGTTTCAACTAGCTATGGCTAAGTTTGCTAAAGACAAGCTATTTTCTTTCAAAAACACACAAAATCAGAAGTAAAATGTTCAATGTTCCTCTAGTACCTACGCAATTATGCTTAAATGAAGATATTTATGCAGAGTTTCAACTATCTATGGCTAAGTTTGCTAAAGACAAGCACAAAATCAGAAAAATCAGAAAAAAGAAATCACAGAATCACAAAATCAGAAAATCAGAAAACACACAAAATCAGACAAAAGGTTCAATGTTCCTTTAGTACCTACGCACTTAGACTTAAATTAATATATTTATTCAGAGTTTAAACAAACAATTGCTAATTTTGATAAAGAAAAGAATTTTTATTGCGAAAACAAAAACAAAATCACAAAAAATGATCAATTTTCATATAGTACCTTCGCTTTTTGACTAAAACTGTAGTGTTGTAGTCTCTTTTTCATAGCTCTTTTGCTGATAGGTATAAAGACAAGCTATTTTCGTTCGACCTACTACACACTCAGAAAAAATGTTATGAGTTCCTTTATTAACTCTACAATTATGCAAAAAATGTAGATCTTATTGAACGAGTTACTCATATCTATGTATAAGTTTGATATAGACAAACTATTTTCTTGCGAAAACACACAAAATCAGAAAAAATGTTCAATGTTTCTTTAGTACCTACGTAATTAGGCTGAAAATGAAGATATTTATGCAGAGTTTCAACTAGCTATGGCTAAGTTTGCTAAAGACAAGCTATTTTCTTGCGAAAACACACAAAATCAGAAAAAATGTTCAATGTTCCTTTAGTACATACGCAATTAGGCTTAAATTAAGATATTTATTCAGAGTTTAAACTAGCTATTGCTAAGTTTGCTAAAGACAAGCTATTTTCTTGCGAAAAACACACAAAATCAGAAAAAATGTTCAATGTTCCTTTAGTACCTACGCAATTAGGCTTAAAAATGAATATATTTAAGCACATTTTCAACGATTTAGGTTGAAGTTTGCGAAATAAAGTCTATTTTCGTTTGAAAACATACAAACTCAGAAAAAATGGTAAGTGTTCCTTTAGTACATACACCCTGCTACTAAAAATGATGATATGATAGAACTGTTATTACGTTATATTGATATGTGTTCGCAAGAAACTATATTGTAGTGCGAAAACACACAACTACAGAAAAAATTTTAGATATAACCTTTTTACATAGTCAATTAGAATTAAATGACTTTCATTATGCCGATTTTATAATCGATAATTCTAATGTTGCTAAAGAAAATAAATATTATTTCGAAAAAACACAAAATCATAAAATTAGGAATAAGGTAATTAAGTAAAAACTATACTAGGACGAAATTAAGATATATTTGAAGAGTTACAGCTAACTTCTGCTAATTTTTATAAAGAAATGACATTTTATTTCGAAAACACACCATCTCAGAAAAAATTATAAGTTAACCATTAGAAACAACAATCATATGCTCAATAAGTATGTAGATAATATCTTTGTCATATATATATGACTCTGTTTGCTAAAGCATCAAGCATATATTTCTTGCGACTATTAGGTTAGTACTAATGTTGCTAGGTTAGTTAAGTTGTAGGTTAGGCTAGTGTTAGCCTACGTACGCGCGTATGTAGGCTAACCTAGCCTAACCTAACTTAGCCTAACCTAACTTAACTGCTAACCTAACCTAACTTAACCTAACCTCACTTACTCTACCCGACCCGCCCCGCGAGGCGCGCGTACAGCGGCTAATCTAACCTAATTTAACTTAACCTAACCGAACCACATATTTTCTGATTTTGTGTGTTTTCGTATGAAAATAGCTTGTTATTAGCAAACTTAGCCATAGCTAGTTGAAACAGTGCATAAATATCTTAAATTTCATACTAATTTCGTATGTACTAAAGGAAAAATGAACATTTTTTCTGATTTTGTGTGTTTTTGCTAGAAAATACCTTGTCTTTAGCAAAATTAGACATAGCTAGTTGAAACTCTGCATAAATATCTTCATTTTTAGCCTAATTGCGTAGGTACTAAAATAACATTGAACATTTTTTATGTTTTTTTTTGTGTTTTCGCAAGAAAATAGCTTGTCTTTAGAAAACTTATCCATAGTTAGTTTAAACTCTGAATAAATATCTTCATTTAAGACTAATTGCGTAGGTACTAAAGGAACATTGAACATTTTTTCTGATTTTGTGTGTTTTCGCAAGAAAATAGCTTGTCTTTAGCAAACTTAGCCATAGATAGTTGAAACTCTGCATAAATATCTTCATTTCAGCCTAATTGCGTAGGTACTAAAGGAAAATTGAATATTTTTTATGATTTTGTGTGTTTTCGAAAGAAAATAGCTTGTCTTTAGCAAACCTAGCCATAGCTAGTTGAAACTGTTCATAAATATCTTCATTTTTAGCATAATTGTTTATTTAGTACATGAACACTGAAAATTTTTTCTGATTTTGTATGTTTTATCAAGAAAAATAGAATGTCTATAGCAAACTTAGCCATAGATAGTTGAAACTCTGCATAAATATCTTCACTTAACCCTAATTGCTTAGGTACTACGGGAACATTGAACATTTTTTATGATTTTGTGTGTTTTCGCAAGAAAATAGCTTGACTGTAGCAAACTTAGTCATAGATAGTTGAAACTCTGCATAAATATCTTCATTTCAGCCTAATTGCGTAGGTACTAAGAGAACATGGAAGATTTTTTCTGATTCTGTATGTTTTCGCTAGTAAATATCTTGTTTTTAGCAAACTTAGCCATATCTATTTGAAACTGTGCATACATATCTTCATTTTTAGACGAATTGGGTATGTAGTAAAGGAACACTGAACATTTTTTCTGATTTTGTGTGTTTTCGCAAGAAAATAGCTTGTCTTTAGCACAATTATCCATATCTAGTTGAAACTATGCATACATATCTTAAGTGTTAGTCTATTTGAGTTTGTCCTAAAGGAACACTGATCATTTTTTATGTTTTTTTTTGTGTTTTCGCAAGAAAATAGATTGTCTTTAGCAAACTTAGCCATAGCTAGTTGAAACTCTGAATAAATATATTCATTTAAGACTAAGTAAATATTTACTAAATTAACAATTAACATTTTTTTTCTGAGTTTGTTTGTTTTCGCCAGAAAATAGTTTGTCCTTAGCAAACTTAGCCATAGATATTTTAAACTCTGAATAAATATATTCATTTAATCATTATTGAGTAGTTACTAGATTAACATTGATCATTTTACTTCTGATTGTGTGTGTTTGTGCACGAAAATAGATTGTCTTTAGAAAACTTATCCATAGCTAGTTGAAACTCTGCATATATATCTTCAATTAATCCTAATAGCATATGTACTAAATGAAAGTTGAACAATTTTTATTATTTTGTGTGTTTTCACACGAAAATAGGTTGTCTTTAGCAAACTTAGCCATATCTAGTGGAAAATATGTATAGATATCTTAATGTTCAGTCTAATTACGTAGTTACTAAAGTAAAATTGATCATTTTTTCTGAGTTTGTGTTTTTTCGCAAGAAAATAGCTTGTCTTTAGTAAACTTAGCCATAGATAGTTGAAACTCTGCATAAATATCTTAATTTTTAGTGTCACGAGTGTGGTATTAATTTGTCTATCTCCCACCGAAAAATTTAGAATTGAACTTTAAATTTCTTTATGTCTTTGTGAAATAAAGAACTGAAGTGGCAGCTTTTTGTTTTCTCTGGAGAAATTAGAATTGTAGTGTGTTCTTTGGTAAAGTTCAGACGAGAACTTGAACTTTCCTTGACATCGTTGATAAAATTTTAAATTGAACTAGAACTTTTAATCTTCCGTGAAAATATTCACAAGTATGGTATTACTTTTTCTATCTCCCACCGAAAAATTTAGAATTGAACTTTAAATTTATTTATTTCTTTGTGAAATAAAGAACTGAAGTGTAATATTTTTGTTATATCTGGAGAAATTAGAATTCAAGTCTTTTCTTTGGTAAAGTTCAGACGAGAACTTGAACTTTCCTTGATATCGTTGAGAAAATTTTAAATTGAACTAGAACTTTTTATCTTCCGTAAAAATATTCACAAGTATGGTATTACTTTTTCTATCTTCCACCGAAAAAAATTTAGAATTGAACTTTTAAATTATTTTGTCTTGGAGAAATTAAAGAATTGAAGAATTGTGTTCTCTGGTAGAAATTCAGAATAGAACTCGAATATTCACGATCAAAGTATAACTTTTCCTATCTTCTATGAAAAATTTGGAACAGAACTTTAAATTTCTTCATCTCTTTGAGAAAAAAATCTGAACTGAAGTG
>NC_142814.1:10963146-10990928 GCF_049724085.1 Artemia sp. Qi Xiang Cuo
TTGACCTCAAACACTATTTTTACTGGGCTATTTGTACTTATTCAGACTTATAACTGTGAATGCATCATTTTGGAGGCTATTAAGATATATCATTGCACAAATAAAGTTATAGGAGAGACAAACTGGTGAAACAGAGACATTTTTGTCATTTTTGCGTGCTTATTCAGACTATTTACTATGTCTGCAGTATTTTGGAGGTTATTAAGATTTCTCTTTGCCAAACCAAATTAATTAAGAGGCAATTATAGGCAGCACAATAGTGCTGCCTAAGAAAATAACGATGTTGGCACAATGTATTAATATTATTTTTTTTAACCAGGGCACTTCATATCAAAATAATTGTCATAAAACTTCAAAAAGAGCTCATTCAATTGGAAATCGAAAAAGCCAGTGCCCATTTTAATAGTCGAAAATGATTAGAGTTTTACGAATCTCCCTTCCACGCCTATCATTTTTCCAAATACATCCAATCAAAATTTTGAAGTAGCCATTTTGTTCAACGTAGTTTAAAAATACAAAAAAAATATCTTTGATGATGACAACCCACCAGCTCCCACCACCCCCGACGCCCAGAGGGCAAGGGTTGTAAGTTATGTCCTGGGGGCTTATGAGGTTTTTATAGAAAGGATGGTCGTATATACTTTGGAGGTGACTTATTGGATTGGTAGTCAGAATTTCTAGTGCCCTTTTTAAGAGAAAAAGTGATCAGAGGGCAGCTACCCTCTTCCCCTCTAAGCGTAGTTTTTTCCCGAAATGCATCCAAACGAAATTTTAATGCTGTCATTTTATCAAAATAGTCCAAAGATCATATAAGAAGGCTTTGGGGGTTGAAAAAACTACCAGAGCTTGGGTGTGAGGGTTGTAAGTTACGCCCTGGGGGCATATAAGGTTTTTATAGAAAGGGTGGTCATATATGCTTTTGAGGGGACTCATTGGATTGGTAATCAGAAGTTGAAGTGCCATTTTTAAGATTCAAAGTGCTCGGAGTGCAGAAACCCTCCCCCCCTCCACACACACATACACAAACAAACGGACATCTCTTGTTTTCCCTGATGCATCCAATAGAAATGTTAAGACTGTTCTTGTATTCAAAATAGTCCAAAGATCATGCAACAAGGCTTGTAGGGTTCATAAATAAAGAACCTAAATAAAGAACGATGTTGTCACAATGAATTTTTTTTCCGACCAGGGCACTTCATATCGAAGGAGTTCTCGTAGAGTCTTAGAAAAGGGCTCATTCGATTGGATATTGGAATAGCTAGTGCCCTTTTTAATTGTCCCAAATGTTTGGAAGGCAACTAAAACCCCTTCCACGACCACCATTTCCTGAAACACATCCAATCAGATTTTGAGATGGCCATTTTGTTCACCGTAGTATATTTCCAGATAGAAATTATGTTTTTTAGGAGGATACTCCCCCCACAGCCCTCAGGGCAAGGGTTGTAAATTAAGCCCTGGGAACATATAAGTTTGTCATAGAAAACTTTGTCGTAGAAACTTAAGAAAGGGCCCATTCGACTAAATTCAAAGGGCTAGTGCCCTTTTTAATAATCAAAAGTGATTGGAGGGCAACAAACCCCCTCTCATGCCCACCTTTTATCCAAACACATCCAATACAAATTTTAAGATAGCCATTTTGTTAAATGGCGTTGAAAGTTCCGGAAACTAGGTCTTTGAGGTTGACACCCTCCCCCCAGCCCTCAGGACAAGGGTTGTAAGTTATACTCTGGGGGCATATAAGGTTTTTATAGAAAGTGTTATCGTAGAAACATCAAAAAACGCTCATTCGATTGGAAATTGAAATGACTAGTGCCTTTTTAATAGTCGAAAGTGATTGGAAGGCAACTAACACCCCTTCCACGGCCACCATTCCCTCGAACACATCCAGTCATTATTTTGAGAAAGCCATTTTGTTCAATGCATTTGAAAGTTCTGAAAATTATGTCTTTGAGCAGGACACTCCTCCTACAGTCTTCAAGGCCAGGGTTATAAATTATACCCTGGGGGCATATAAGATTTTATTGAAAGCTTTGTGGTAGAAACTTGAAAAAGGGCTCATTCTATTGTAAATTCAAAGAGCTAGTGCCCTTTTTAATAGTTGACAGAGATTGGAGGGAAACTAACCCCTCTCTCACACCCACCATTTCCCCAAAAACATACAATCAAAATTTTGAGATAGCCATTTTGTTCAAAGTAGTTGAAAGTTCTGGAAATTAAGTCTTTGAGGATGACAACCACCCCAAACCCCTCAGGGCAAGTGCTGTAAGTTATGACTTTGACTTTGACTTTATTCAATATAAATACGCAAATAAAACCCAACTCCAGGGACTGATCAATGATCCCTAGGGCTTAAATGTAGTCCCTTGAGAACTCGAATATTCATACAAATACTATCACTAATTATTGAAAAACAACAAATTGACAAACATACAAACTTTGAAAAAGAGAGAGAAAAAAAAGACTGATCAATGATCTCTATGGCCTAAGTGTAATCCCTGGAGAACTCGAATATTCATACAAATACTATCACTAATTATTGACAAGCAACAAATTGACAAACAAACAAACTTTGAAAAAAAAGGTACGGTACACTACATAAACAAGAGATTCCTCCTGAAAACTATTTATTTGTGCTAGTAGAAAGAAGATGTTTCTTATAATTATATTTAAATGATGGAACTGAAACAGAATCCTTTATTTCCAACGGAATACTGTTCCATAATTTCACTCCAACGTATTTGATAGAAAAAGCTGCTCTTTGCGTGTGACACATATCCAAGATAAGAGAAAAATGTGTAGATGACGACGTTGGATAAGCATGATAATATGACGAGAAATGAAAAAGGAAAAGTTGTGTTAGTCCTGGGGGTGCTAGATTATTCAAGTATTTATACATGAAAATAGCAGTTTGGAGCTGACAAATTTGTCTCACTGTTAGCAACTGAGATTTAAGAGAAACTTCTTTAGTATTAAGTCTATTAAAAAAATCGACTTTACAGCTCTATTTTGTAAGATTTGAATTCTCTTTAAATTATAACAAAAAGAATTAGCCCAAACGTAACAACTATAATGCATAATAATGTCTTTGAGGATGAAAATACCCCTACAGCCCTCAGGGCAATGTTTGTAGAAACTTCAAAAAGGGCTCATTGGATTGGAAATTCAAAGGGCTAGTGGCCTTTTTAATAGTCAAAGTGATCGGAGGGGAACTAACCCCTTCTCACAATCACCATTTTCCGAAGAATTTGCAATCAAAATTTTTCGATATCCATTTTGTTCAACGTAGTGTAAAGGTCCGGAAATTATGTCTTTCAGGATGAAAATCCCCCTACAGCCCTCAGGGCAAAGTTTGTAAGTTATGCTCTGGAGTCATGTAAGTTTATTATAGAAAGCGTTGTCGCAAAACTTCCAAAAGGGCTCACTTGATTGGAAATTGAAAGGGCTAATGCTCTTTTTAATAGTTGAAAGTAATTGGAGGGCAAATAACCCCTCTCTCACGTCCACCATTTCCCCAAACACATGGAATCAAAATTTTGAGATATTCGTTTTGTTCAACGTAGTTAAAATTTCTGGAAATTATGTCTTTTAGGATAATAATCACCTAACAGCCCTCAGGGCAAGGGTTGTAAGTTATACCCTTGAGGCATATAAGGTTTTTAGTGAAAGTGTTGTCGTAGAAACTTCAAAAAAGCTCATTTGATTGGAGATTGAAAGCGCTAGTGCCCTTGTTAATAGTTGAAAGTGATTGGAGAGCAACTAACCCCACCCCACCCCCCTCACGCCCACCATTTCCCCAAACACATCCAACTAGAATTTTGAAGTAGGTATTTTCTTCAACGTAGCTGAAAGTTTTTTTAAATCATGATTTTGAGGTTGATAAACCCCCCAAACCCCTCAGAAAAAGGGTTGTAAGTTATGCCCTGAAAGAATACAAGGTTTTTATAGAAAGAGTTTTCGTAGAAGCTTCAAAAAGGGCTCCTTCGATTGGAAATTGAAAAGGCCAGTGCCCTTTTTAATTGTCGAAAGTGATTGGAGGGCAACTAATCCCCCTTGCACGCCCAGTATTTCCCCAAACACATCCAATCAAAACTTTGAGATAGCCATTTTTTTCAACGTAGTTGAAAGTTCTGGATATTATGTATTTGAGGATGATAACACCCCCCCCCCCTGCAACCACATCCCTCAGAGCAAGGGTTGTAAGATATACCCAAGGGGCATATAAGGTTTTTATAGAGAGCATTGTCATAGAAACATCGGAAGCTTCGAAACTTCGAAGGGCTAGTGCCCTTTTTAATAGTCAAAAGTGATTGGAGGAAAACACATCCAATAAAAATTTTGAGATAGCTATTTTGTTTAACGTAGCTAAAAAGGCTGGAAATTATGTCTTTGAGGATGACACTCCCCACAGAGTCCTCAGCGCAAGGGTTTTAAGTTATGCCCTGGGGGCATATAATCTTTTATAGAAAGCTTGTCGTAGAAACTTCAAAAAGGGCTCACTCGATTGGAAATTGAAAGTGCTAGTGTCCTATAGCCTAAAGTGATTAGAGGGCAAGCAACGCCCCTCTCAAGCTCACCATTTCCCAAAACACATCTAATCAAAATATTGAGATAGACATTTTGTTCAACGTAGTTGAAAGTTCAGGAAATTAGGTCTTTGCCAGCGTTGTCGTAGAAGCTTCAAAAAGGACACATTCAATTCTGAATTGAGAGGGCTAGTGCCCTTATCGATAGTCAAAAGTAATTGGAGGGCAAATGCCTTCCCCCAATACACCTCATTTCCCCAAACACTTCAGATCAACATTTTGATATAGCAATTTTGTTGAACGTAGTTGAAGGGTCCGGAAATTATATTTTTGAGTATGACCACCCCCCACAGCCCTCAGGCCTCAGTTTGTAAGTTATGCCCTTGGGACATATAATGTCATATAGAAAGTTTTGTCGCAAAAACTCCAAAAAAGGCTCTTTCAATTGGAAATTGAGAGCGTTGTTGCCTTTTTTAATAGTCGAAAGTAATCAGAGGGAGAATCACCTGCCCCCCCACCCACACATCCATCATTTCCCCAAACATTTCCGATCAATATTTTGATATGGCCATTTTGTTCAATGTAGTTGAAAGGTCTAGAAATTATGTCTTTGAGGATGAAAACCCTCCCCCCATAGTCCTCAGGACAAGGGTTGTTAGTTATGCCCTTGGGGACTATAACATTTTTATAAAATGTTTTGTCATAGAAGTTACAAAAAGTGCTCATTCGATTGGAAATTGAAAGGACTAGTTTCTTTTTTAATAGTCGAAAGGGATCAGAGAGCAAATGTCTCCCTATACGCCTATCATTTCCCCAAAAATTCCCAATCAAAATCTTTATGTAGTCCTTTTGTTAAGCCTATCAGAAAGGTCTGAAAATTATGTTTTTGAGGATAACAAATCCCCCCATGCCTCAGGGCAAGGGTTTTAAGTTATTCCCTGGGGACATAAAGGGTTTTTATAGAAAGTGTGCTCATAAAAACTTCAAAGGGGACTCATTTGATTTGTAATCAGACACTCCAGTGCTCTTTTTAAGAGTTATAGTGATCAGAGGACAGCTAACCTTTCCCCCCTACAGACACGTCATATTGTCCTAAAATGTGTCTAATAGAAATTATGATTTAGCCATTCTATTGAAAATAGTCTAAATATCATATAACATGGTTTTTGGGGTTGACACAAACCCCAGAGATTAGGGATAAGGGTTGTAAGTTATTCACAGGGGGTATAGAAAGTTTTTATGGAAGGGATGGTTGTTTAACTTCAGAAGAGGCTCAGTCTTTCTCCCTTAAAAAGACTATGTAAATATAAAACGAACAGAAATTAATCTAAAAACTTTTTGCACAAAACAAGTTTTTCAATAAAAAGTAAATAACTCCATTAAACCAATATTAAACAAAAATATAATAAAATAATCTACCAAGAATACAACTACCACAAATCAGTATCAATAAATAAATGAAAAAAAAAAAACAGTAATTAAAATAAGCCAAACTCAAAACGAGCAGAAAATAATCTGAGTAGGGTTCTAAACCCTATGCTTTCTAAATGCAAAAATATAATTAGCACTTTACTGAAAAAATTCTTTTAAATTTTTTCATTTTTATAAATTTAAGAAATCTAAAATTAATTAAGGTTTTAAGGAATAAATATCAGCATATGTATATTAAACTGACAATGCACACTTTTTTCTGTAAATTCATTTGATTTTTTTTTAGTAAATTATGCTGACATTTATAAAATCTTACTTAATTTTTTATTTCTGAAAGTTATTAAAGTAAAAACATTTAAAAGAATTTGTTTCAGTAAATTACAAATTATATTCTGGCTTTTAGAAAGCAAAGGGTTAAGAACCCTACTCAAATTAAATTCTGATCGTTTTGAGGTCGACTTATTTTAATATCTGTTTGTTTTGGGTTTCACTTATTTATTGATACCGATTTGTGGTAGTTGTATGCTTGGTATTATTTGATTCTATTTTGTTCATTTTTGGTTTGATGGAGTTCTTTAATTTTTTTGAAAAACTTATTTTGTGCAATTTTTTTTTTATTAATTGACCGAAAAGGCCATATTTGCACCTTACTACTACTACAACTACTGCTGCTTCGACTGATACCACAACCTTTATTACTACTATCACTAAAACTACGACATCTATAGCGAGTCCTATTAAGATTGAAAAAATATCTGAGGAAACGTTTAGGGGAAAGTTGAACTACATCAAAATATACTATGTGTGTACAGATTGCTTATACGGGAGTATCAACAATATTTTTGGAACGGCTTATTTTATCAAGACGAAACTTCAGGGGGATCATGAGCGAGATGTTAAGTTGATCAAAAGGCAAATTGTTCCTGCTACTATTAATACTTCTGTTACTACTGTCACTACTAATAATAATACACTATTACTGCTACTACTGTTCCTACTGCTACTACTACTACTACAATGATATTAATACAATTAAGGCTACAGCCATGAAGGTAAAAATTTGACAGAGGGGAATCTGAACTAGATCAAAACCTACTATGCGGATGCAGATTGTCAAAAAGGCATATCTCAAGAATGGTATTAAGTTGGAATTTTCAGAGAATACTGAAAGGGGTAGATCAATTGACAGAAACGTAATTATGCATGTCACTAATAACACTGATACCACTCCTTCTTTTACTAACTCTACTACTGCTACTAAACTGCTCCAACTACTACTTATGCTGCAACAGCTTATAAGGTTTGGAGTATTAACGTAAACACGGTGTAAAAAGGGTGTCAAAAGCCTACATCAACAATATTTTCAAAACGGCTTACTGTGTCTAGGTGAAACTTAAGGTAAAAAGGTAAAGAATACCGCATTGGACTCTACAGTCCCTACCTGTGGTGCTGATCTCCATTTCTTGGCCCTTCAACCAGGAAGTGCAATGGGGGTTTGCTGATATTCAAATGACCAAAAAGTAATATGCACATGCTACAACCGTTATTAATACTTTAGCTACAACTGCTACTACTACTAATAATACAACATTAGCGCTGAAACTAGTTTCGCTACCACTGAAACTACTGTGCTAATACTACTATTAAGGCTAATGCTAAGAAGGTAAAGTTTGAGAGAATATTAATGGCAAATTTAAACTATCAAAAGAAAGTAGGTGCGTTTAGATTGTCAAAAAAGTGTATCTTAATAATTGATTTGTATATTAAGTTGGAACTCTCAGGGAATGCTTAAAGGGAAAAATCAATTAACCAAAAGGCAATATATGCACACCACTACTAATAATACTACTGCAAAATTTACTAGTTCTGCTACTACTATTACTATTGCGCCAACTACTACTTCCATCGCAGCTAATTGTAAGGTTAAGTGAATTAAGATGTAAATTTCAGGAAATTTATGAATATACAAGTAGGGATGGGTAATAAGGTACTGATCTTACATAATTTATGCATGTTTTATGGTTTTTCTCACTGAGGATGATTTTTTCATGGTTTTTCTCACTGAGGATGTTTTTCGTGGTTCTTCTCACTGTTTGATGGATGTCAACATAAGTTCAACAACATTGCTGAATTTATTTGTTGTTTTCTTGGATGCCAACATAAGTCCAACAACAACATGGATGTAGACATCTGGTTATTGGATGATGGTTATGTATGTTGGTCAATTTATTTGTTGTTTTTTGGATGTCAACATAAGTTCACATCAACAATTGCTGGATTATTGATCGACTCTAACGGGAAAGGGTCAATGACACCTCTTTCAAGGTCAATTTGTTTGTTGTTTTCTTGGATGTCAATTGATTTACATAATCGAAGGGGACACGATTTCAAAAAAATTATTTGCATAATCGATCGGGACAAGAGGGGACAGGATTTCTGAGAAATTGATTTACATAATTGGCAGGGAATTCTATCATGAGGGGATTTCATTTTTAAATATGGCTTCTCTGATCTTTAGGTCTGAGAGAAAAATATTAATATTCTATCGAAGCCACAACAGTGTAAGTAGGAACACCTTAGATATTTTTTTAGAAATCTAAGACAGATTGAATATGTTTTACGCGGGAAATGGTTTCCTGGGAATTTCAAATGTGACAGTGCAGGGATGCCAAAACAAAGGAACACATAGAAATTACTTTTAGGGGATTATTTGGACGAATCAGTTTGAGACATTTTAGAGGATGATTTCGGCGAAACAGTTTGAGACATTTTAGAAGATGATTTGGGGTGAAACTCTGTGGTCGTTTTAACACACAAGTTCCATTTTAACAGTGTTGTGAGGTCCCCTACCCCAACCCCAAAGGACCCCCTACCCCCAGGCCCAAAAGGGCCCCCGGGCCCCCAAAGAGTCCCCCTCTCCCTGGCCCCCAAAATGGCCCCGAAGTGCCCCCTTCCCCCAGGCCCCCCAAAGGGCCCCTCTCTCCCCCGAGCCCCCCAAAGGGTCCCCTCTCCCTGGACCCCAAAATGGCCCCGAAGTGCCCCCTTCCCCCAGGCCCCCCAAAGGGCCCCTCTCTCCCCCGAGCCCCCCAAAGGGTCCCCCTCCCTCCAAGACCCCAAAGAACCCCCCTCCCTAGTTTAGAGTTTTAGTTTGATATTAGCTTACAGTTTTAGTTAGAGTTATAGTTTAGTTTAGTTGTAGTTCAGAGTCTAGAGTTTCAAGTTAGACTCTCAGCACCTAGAGTTTTAGTTAGAGTTATAGTTTAGTTTAGTTGTTTTTTTGGACTCTTAGTTTACTTTTAGCTAAAATTTTTAGTTTACAATTTTAGCCTAGAGTCTTAGCTTAGAGTTTTTCGTTACACTTTTAGTTAAGAGTTCCCCCCAGGGCATTAGTTAAGAGTTTTAGTTTAGAGTTGTAGTTTAGTTTTAGTAAAGAGTTTTAGTGTAGAGTTGTAGTTTAGTTTTAGTTAAGAGTTTTAGTTTAGAGTTTGAAGTTTTAGTTAGAGTTATGGTTTAGTTTAATTTTTGTTAAGAGTTTTAAATTAGAGTTATAGTTTAGTTTTAGTTAAGAGTTTTAGTTTAGAGTTGTAGTTTAGTTATAGTTAAGAGATTTAGTTTAGAGTTGTAGTTTAGTTTAGTTTTAGTTAAGAGTTTTAGTTTACAGTTGTTGCTTAGTTTTAGATATGAGTTTTAGTTTAGAGTTTTAGTTTAATATTATCTTACACTTTTAGTTAGAGTTATAGTTTAGTTTAGTTGTAGTTCGGAGTCTAGAGTTTCAAGTTAGACTCTCAGCACTTAGAGTTTTAGTTAGAGTTATATTTTATTTTAGTTTTCGTTATGTGTTTTTGGACTTGTAATTTAGTTTTAGCTAAACGTTTTAGTTTAGAGTTTTAGCCTTGAGTCTTAGCTTAGATTTTTTCCTTGCACTTTTAGTTTAGTTTAATTTTAGATAAGAGTTTTAGTTTAGAGTTTCAGTTTGGTATTAGCTTATAGTTTTAGTTAGAGTTATAATTTAGTTTATTTTTTGTTAAAAACTTTTGTTTAGAGTTTAAAGTCTTAGCTTAGAGTTTTAGTTAGAGTTTAGAGTTTTAGTTTAGAGTCTTAGCTTTGAGTTTTAGTTATAGTTATTGTTTACTTTAGTTTTACTTGAAAAATTAGAGTTTTAGTTTAGAGTCTTAGCTTATATTTTTAGTTAGAGTTATAGTTTAGTTTAGTTTTAGTTAGGAGCTTTAGTTTAGATCTCTAGTAAGGTTTTACTTAAGAGTTTTAGTTTAGAGTTTATAGTTTTAGTTTACAGTTTTACTTTAGAGTCTTAGTTAGAGTTATAGTTTTAGTTTAGTTTTAGTTAAGAGTTTTAGTTTACATGTTGAAGTTTTAGTTTTGACTCTTAGCTTAGAGTTTTAATTAGAGTTATAGTTTAGTTTAGTTTTAGTTAAGAATTTTAGTTTAGAGGTGCTGTTTAGTTTTAGATAAAAGTCTTAGTTTAGAGTTTAGAGTTTTAGTTAGAGTAATAGTTTAGTTTAGTTTTAGTTTAGAGTCTAGAGTTTTAATTTAGAGTGTTAGCTTAGAGTTTTATTTATAGTTATAGTTTATTTTAATTTTAGTTAAGAGTTATAGTTTAGACTTTAGAATTTTAGTTTTAGTTAAGAGTTTTAGTTTAGAATTGTAGTTTACTTCAATTTTTGTTAAGAGTTTTAGTTTAGAGTTGTTGTTTAGTTTTAGTTAAGAGTTTTATTTTAGAGTTGTAGTTTAGTTTAGTTTTAGTTAAGAGTTTTAGTTTATAGTTGTTGTTTATTTTTAGATATGATTTTTATTTTATATTTTTATTTTGATATTAGCTTAGACTTTTAATTATAGTTATAGTTTAGTTTAGTTGTAGTTTAGAGTCTAGAGTTTCAAGTTAGACTCTCAGCACTTAGAGTTTTAGTTAGAGTAATATTTTATTTTAGTTTTAGTTAAGTGTTTTTGGACTTCTAGTTTAGTTTTAGCTAAACGTTTTAGTTTAGAGTTTCAGCCTAGAGTCATAGCTTTGAGTTTTCATTACACTTTTAGTTTAGTTTAGTTTTAGATAAGAGTTTTAGTTTAGAGTTTCAGTTTGGTATTAGCTTACAGTTTTAGTTAGTGTTATAGTAGTTAAGAGTTTTAGTTTAGAGTTTAGAGTTTTAGTTTAGAGCCATAACTTAGAGTTTTAGTTAGAGTTATAGTTTAGTTTAGTTTTAGTTAAGAGTTTTTGTTTAGAGTTTAGAGTCTTAGCTTAGAGTTTCAGTTATTATTTAGAGTTTTAGCTTAGAGTCTTACCTTAGAGTTTTAATTCTATTTATAGTTTACTTTAGTTTTAGTTGAGAATTTAGAGTTTTAGTATAGAGTCTTAGCTTAGAATTTTTATTAGAGTTATAGTTTAGTTTAGTTTAGATTTTGGAGTTTTAGTTTTGAGTATTAACTTAGAGTTTTAGCTAGAGGTATAGTTTATTTTACTTTTAATTCAGAGTTTTAGTTTAGAGTCTTAGCTTAGAGTTTTAGTTCGAGTTATAGTTTAGTTAAGTTTTAGTTAAGAATTTTAGTTTAGAGGTGTTGTTTAGTTTTAGATAGGAGTTTTAGTGTAGAGTTTAGAGTTTTAGTTTAGAGTGTTAGCCTAGAGTTTTAGTTAGATTTATAGCTTACTTTAGTTTTAGTTAAGAGTTTTAGTTTAGACTATAGTTTAGTTTTAGTTAAGAGTTTTATTTTAGAGTTGTAGTTGAGTTTTAGTAGAGTTTTAGTTTAGAGTTGTAGTTTAGTTTTAGTTAAGAGTTTTAGTTTAGAGTTTAGAGTTTTAGCTTAGAGTCTTAGCTTATAGTTTTAGTTAATGTTATAGTTTAGTTTAATTTTAGTTAAGAGTTTTTGTTTAGAGTTTAGAGATTTAGTTAGGGTTATAGTTTTGTTTAATTTTTGTTAAGAGTTTTAGTTTAGAGTTGTAGTTTAGTTTTAGTTTTAGTTAAGAGTTTTAGTTTCGACTTAGGAGTTTTAGTTTAGAGTTTATAGTTTTAGTTAGAGTTATAGTTTAGTTTAATTTTTGTTAAGAATTTTAGTTTAGAGTTATAGTTTAATTTCAGTTGAGTTTTAGTTAAGAGTTGTAGTTTAGTTAGACTCTCAGCACTTAGAGTTTTAGTTAGAGTTATACTTTATTTTAGTTTTAGTTAAGAGTTTTTGGACTTGTAGTTTAGTTTTAGCTAAACGTTTTAGTTTAGTGTTTTAGCCTAGAGTCATAGCTTAGAGTTTTTTCATGCATTTTTAGTTTAGTTTAGTTTTAGATAAGAGTTCTAGTTTAGAATTTCAGTTTGGTATTAGCTTACAGTTTTAGTTGGAGTTGTAGTAGTTAAGAGTTTTAGTTTAGAGTTTAGAGTTTTAGTTTAGATTCATAGCTTAGAGTTTTAGTTAGAGTTACAGTTTACTTTAGTCTTAATTCAGCGATTTAGTTTATAGTCATAGCTTTGAGTTCTCGCTAGAGTTCTATTTATACTTTAGTTTAGTTTTAGTTTAGAGTCTAGAGTTTCAAGTTAGACTCTCAGCACTTAGAGTTATAGTTAGAGTTATATTTTATTTTAGTTAAGTGTTTTTGGACTTGTAGTTTAGTTTTAGCTAAACGTTTTAGTTTAGAGTTTTAGCCTATAGTCATAGCTTAGAGTTTTTCATTACACTTTTAGTTTAGTTTAGCTTTAGATAAGAGTTTTAGTTTGGAGTTTCAGTTTGGTATTAGCTTACAGTTTTAGTTAGTGTTATAGTAGTTAAGAGTTTTAGTTTAGAGTTTAGAGTTTTAGTTTAGAGTTATAACTTAGAGTTTTAGTTAGAGTTATAGTTTAGTGTAGTTTTAGTTAAGAGTTTTTGTTTAGAGTTTAGAGTCTTATCTTAGAGTTTTAGTTATTATTTAGAGTTTTAGTTTAGAGTCTTACCTTAGAGTTTTAGTTCTATTTATAGTTTAGTTTAGTTTTAGTTGAGGAATTCAGAGTTTTAGTTTAGAGTCTTAGCTTAGAGTTTTTGTTAGAGTTATAGTTTAGTTTGTTTAGATATTGGAGTTTTAGTTTTGAGTCTTACCTTAGAGTTTTAGTTAGAGGTATAGTTTAGTTTAGTTTTAATTCAGAGTTTTAGTTTTAGTTAGAGTTATAATTTAGTTTAGTTTTAATTCAGAGTTTTAGTTTAGAGAGTCTTAGCTTAGAGTTTTAGTTAGAGTTATAGTTATACTTTAGTTTAGTTGTAGTTCAGAGTCTAGAATTTCAAGTTAGAATCTCAGCCCTTAGAGTTTTAGTTAGGGTTATATTTAATTTAGTTATAGTTTAGTATTTTTGGACTTGCAGCTTAGTTTTAGCTAAACGTTTTAGTTTATAGTTTTAGCCTAAAGTCATGGCTTAGAGTGTGTCATTGCAACTTTTAGTTTAGTTTAGTTTTAGAAAAGAGTTTTAGTTTAGAGTTTTAGTTTGGTATTAGCTTACAGTTTTAGTTAGAGTTATAGTAGTTAAGAGTTTTAGTTTAGAGTTTAGAGTTTTAGTTTAGAGTTATAGCTTAGAGTTTTAGTTAGAGTTATAGTTTAGTTTAGTTTTAGTTAAGAGTTTTTGTTTAGAGTTTAGAGTCTTATCTTAGAGTTTTAGTTATTATTTAGAGTTTTAGTTTAGAGTCTTACCTTAGAGTTTTAGTTCTATTTACAGTTTAGTTTAGTTTTAGTTGAGAATTTAGAGTTTTAGTTTAGAGTCTTAGATTAGAGTTTTTGTTAGAATTATAGTTTAGTTTAGTTTAGATATTGGAGTTTTTGTTTTGAGTCTTAGCTTAGAGTTTTAGTTAGAGGTATAGTTTAGTTTAGTTTTAATTCAGAGTTTTAGTTTAGAGTCTTAGCTTAGAGTTTTAGTTCGAGTTATAGTTTAGTTTAGTTTTAATTAAGAATTTTAGTTTGGTGTTGTTTAGTTTTAGATAAGAGTTTTAGTTTAGAGTTTAGAGTTTTAATTTAGAGTGTTAGCTTAGGTTTTAGTTAGAGTTATAGTTTTCTTTAGTTTTAGTTTAGACTTATAGTTTAGACTATAGTTTAGTTTTAGTTAAGAGTTTTAGTTTAGAGTTGCAGTTTAGTTTTAGTAACGAGTTTTAGTTTAGAGTTGTAGTTTAGTTTTAGTTAAGAGTTTTAGTTTAGAGTTTAGAGTTGAGTTTTAGCTTAGAGTCTTAGCTTATAGTTTTAGTTAAAGTTATAGTTTAGTTTAATTTTAGTTAAGAGTTTTTGTTTAGAGTTTAGAGTTTTAGTTAGGGTTATAGTTTAGTTTAATTTTTGTTAAGAGTTTTAGTTTAGAGTTGTAGTTTAGTTTTAGTTAAGAGTTTTATAAACACTGTCTATTAAAAGGATCTTATCCCTATTTGAACTTTTATTTATCGTTAGAGTTTTAGTTTAGGAGTTGTAGTTTAGTTTAGTTTTATTAGAGTTTTTGTTTAGAGTTTAGAGATTTAGTTAGGTTATAGTTTTGTTTTAATTTTTGTTAAGAGTTTTAGTTTAGAGTTGTAGTTTAGTTTTAGTTTTAGTTAAGAGTTTTAGTTTCGACTTAGGAGTTTTTGTTTAGAGTTTAGAGTTTTAGTTAGGGTTATAGTTTAGTTTAATTTTTGTTAAGAGTTTTTTGTACTTGTAGTTTAGTTTTAGCTAAACGTTTTAGTTTCGTGTTTTAACCTCGAGTCAAAGCTTAGAGTTTTTTCATTCACTTTTAGTTTAGTTTAGTGTTACATAAGAGTTTTAGTTTAGAATTTCAGTTTGGTATTAGCTTACAGTTTTAGTTAGAGTTATAGTAGTTAAGAATTTTAGTTTAGAGTTTTAGTTTAAAGTCTTAGCTTAGAGTTTTAGTTAGAGTTATAATTTAGTTTAGTTTTAATTCAGAGTTTTAGTTTAGAGTCTTAGCTCAGAGTTTTACTAAGAGTTATATTTTAGTTTAGTTTTAGTTAAGAATTTCAGTTTAGATGTGTTGTTTAGTTTTAGATAAGAGTTTTAGTTTAGAGTTTAGAGCTTTAGCTAGAGTTAGAGTTTAGTTTAGTTTAGATTTAGTTTAGTGTTTGGAGTTTTAATTTATAGTGTTAGCTTAGAGTTTTAGTTATAGTTTTAGTTTACTTTCTTTTTTGTTTAAAGTTATAGTTTAGTTTATTTTTATTTAGGACATATAGTTTATATCTCTATTTTAGTTTTAATTAAAATTTTTATTTTAGAGTTTATATTTTTAGTTTACATTTTTACTTTAGAGTTTTAGTTAGAGTTTTAGTTCAGTTTAGTTTTAATTCAGAGTTTTAATTTAGAGTCTTAGCTAAGAGTTTCAGTTAGAGTTATAGTTTAGTTTAGCTTTAGCTAAGAATTTTAGTTTAGAGATGTTGTTTAGTTTTAGATAAGAGTTTTAGTTTAGAGTTTAGAGTTTTAGTTAGAGTTATAGTTTAGTTTAGTTTTAGTTTAGAGTTTTAATTTAGAGTCTTAGTTTAGAGTTTTAGTTAGAGTTATAGTTTACTTTTGTGTTAGTTAAGAGTTTTATTTTAGACTTATAGTTTAGTTTTAGTTAAGAGTTTTAGTTTAGAGTTTAGAGTTTTAGCTTAGAGTCTTAGCTTAGAGTTTTAGTTAGAGTTATAGTTTAGTTTTAGTTTAGAGTTCAGAGTTTTAGTTTAGAGTTTTGAGTTTTAGTTAGAGTTATAGTTTAGTGACTTGTAGACTTGTAGTTTAGTTTTGGCTAAACGTTTTAGTTTTGAGTTTTAGCCTAGAGTCATAGCTTAGAGTTTTTCATTACACTTTTAGTTTAGTTTAGTATTAGATAAGAGTTTTAGTTTAGAGTTTCAGTTTGGTATTAGCTTACAGTTTTAGTTAGTGTTATAGAAGTTAAGAGTTTTAGTTTAGAGTTTAGAGTTTTAGTTTAGAGTTATAAATTAGAGTTTTAGTTTGAGTTATAGTTTAGTTTAGTTTTATTTAAGAGTTTTTGTTTAGAGTTTAGAGTCTTAGCTTAGAGTTTTAGTTATTATTTATAGTTTTAGTTTAGAGTCTTACCTTAGAGTTTTAGTTAGATTTACTATCTACTTTAGATCTACTTGAGTGTATAGGGATCCAGGTTCGAGTTTTGTATTAGAGTCTTTTGTTGCGCCAGACATTAATTTGTTGTATATACTGAAGTTTCAATATTTAGTTGTACATGATATTTTTATTTAGGGGCATATTTTATTCTCATTTTAATTAAAAATCTTAGTTTGGAGTCTTAGCTTAGAGTTTTAGTTTGAGTTATAGTTTAGTTAAGTTTAAGTTAAGAATTTTAGTTTAGAGGTGTTGTTTAGTTTTAGTTAAGAGTTTTAGTTTAGAGTTTAGAGTTTTAGTTTAGAGTTTAGTTTTAGTTAAGAGTTTTAGTTTAGAGTTGTAGTTTAGTTTTAGTTAAGAGTTTTAGTTTAGAGTTTAGAGTTTAGAGTTTTAGCTTAGAGTCTTAGCTCATAGTTATAGTTAAAGTTATAGTTTAATTTAATTTTAGTTAAGAGTTTTTGTTTAGAGTTAAGAGTTTTAGTTAGGGTTATAGTTTAGTTTAATTTTTGTTAAGAGTTTTAGTTTAGAGTTGTAGTTTAGTTTTAGTTAAGAGTTTTAGTTTAGAGTTGAAGTTTAGTTTAGTTTTAGTTAAGAGTTTTAGTTTAGACTTAGGAGTTTTAGTTTAGAGTTTAGAGTTTTAGTTAAAGTTATAATTTAGTTTAATTTTTGTTAAGAGTTTTAGTTTAGAGTTATAGTTTAATTTTAGTTGAGTTTTAGTTTAGAGTTGTAGTTTAGTTAAAATCTCAGCACTTAGAGTTTTAGTTAGAGTTATATTTTATTTTAGTTTTTGTTAAGAGTTTTTGGACTTGTAGTTTAGTTTTAGCTAAACTTTTTAGTTTCGTATTTTAGACTAGAGTCAAAGATTAGAGTTTTTTAATGCACTTTTAGTTTATTTTAGTGTTACATAAGAGTTTTAGTTTAGAATCTCAGTTTTGTATTAGCTTACAGTTTTAGTTATAGTTATAGTAGTTAAGAGTTTTATTTTATAATTTATAGTTTTATTTTATAGTTTTAGCTTAAAGTTTTATTTATAGTTATAGTTTATTTTAGTTTTAATTAAGAGTTTCATTTTAGTATGATCTTAGAGATTTATTAAGAGTTATATTTAGTTTAGTTTAGTTAATAGTTTTCGTTTAGAGTTGTTGTTTAGTTTTAAATAAGAGTTTTAGTTTAGAGTTTAGAGTTTTAGTTAGAGTTATAGTTTAGTTTAGTTTAGATTTAGTTTAGTGTTTGGAGTTTTAATTTATAGTGTTAGCTTAGAGTTTTAGTTAGAGTTTTAGTTTACTTTCGTTTTAGTTTAAAGTTATAGTTTAGTTTAGTTTTATTTATGACATTTATTTTATATACATATTTTTTTTTTACATAAGATTTTTATTTTAGAGTTTACATTTTTATTTCACAGTTTTACTTTAGAGTCTTATTTAAATTTTTATTTTTATTTTCTTTTTAATTAGGAGTTTTAGTTAAGATATTAGAGTTGTAGTTTTGAGTATTAGATTAGAGTTTTAGTTAGAGTTATAGTTAAGTTTAGTTTAAATTCAGAGTTTTAATTTAGAGTCTTAGCTGACAGTTTTAGTTAGAGTTATAGTTTAGTTTAGTTTTAGTTTAGAGTTTGAATTTAGAGTGTTAGCTTAGAGTTTTAGTTAGAGTTATAGTTTACTTTAGTGTTAGTTAAGAGTTTTAGCTTAGACTTATAGTTTAGTTTTAGTTAAGAGTTTTAGTTTAGAGTTTAGAGTTTTAGCTTAGAGTCTTAGCTTAGAGTTTTAGTTAGAGTTGTAATTTAGTTCAATTTTAGTTAAGAGTTTTAGTTTAGAGTTCAGAGTTTTAGTTCAGAGTTTTGAGTCCTAGGTAGAGTTATAGTTTAGTTTAATTTTTGTTAAGAGTTTTAGTTTAGATTTATACTTTAGTTTCTTTGTCTAGAGTTTCAAGTTAGACTCGCCTCACTTAGAGTTTTAGTTAGGGTTATATTTTTTTTAGTTTTAGTTAAGTGTTTTTGGACTTGTAATTTATTTTTAGCTAAACGTTTTAGTTTAGAGTTTTTCCTTGCACTTTTAGTTCAGTTTAGTTTTAGATAAGAGTTTTAGTTTAGAGTTTCAGTTCGGTATTAGCTTACAGTTTTATTTAGAGTGAAAGTAGTTAAGAGTTTTAGTTTAGATTTTAGAGTTTTAGTTTAGAGTCTTAGTTTAGAGTTTTAGTTCTATTTATAGTTTATATTAGTTTTAGTTGAGAATTTAGAATTTTAGTATTGAGTCTTAGCTTAGAGTTTTTATTAGAGTTATAGTTTAGTTTAGTTTAGATATTGGAGTTTTAGTTTTGAGTCTTACCTTAGAGTTTTAGTTAGAGGTATAGTTTAGTTTTGTTTTAATTCAGAGTTTTAGTTTAGAGTCATAGCTTAGAGTGTTATTTAGATGTATTGTTTAGTTTAGTTAATAATTTTAGTTTAGAGGTGTTGTGTAGTTTTAGATAAGAGTTTTATATTAGAGTTTTAGTTTATAGTCTTCGCTTAGAGTTTTAGTTAGATTTATAGTTTACTTTAGTTTTATTTGAGAGTTTTAGTTTAGACTATAGTTTAGTTTTAATTAAGAGTTTTAGTTTAGAGTTGTAGTTTAGTTTTAGTAAAGAGTTTTAGTTTAGAGTTGTAGTTTAGTTTTAGTTAAGAGTTTTAGTTTAGAGTTTAGAGTGCTAGCTTAGAGTCCTAGCTTAGAGTTTTAGTTAAAGTTATAGTTGAGTTTAATTTTAGTTACGAGTTTTAGTTTAGAGTTTAGAGTTTTAGTTAGGGTTATAATTTAGTTTAATTTTTGTTAAGAGTTTTAGTTTAAAGCTGTAGTTTAATTTTTGTTAAGAGTTTTAGTCTAGAGTTTTAGTTTAGTTTAGATTAATTTCAGATTTTTAGTCTAGAATTCATATTTTTAGTTTAGAGTTTAGAGTTTTGGTTAAAGTTATAATTTAGTTTAATTTTTGTTAATAGTTTTAGTTTAGAGTTATAGTTGAATTTTAGTTGAGCTTTAGTTTATAGTTGTAGTTTATTTAGACTCTCAGCACTTACAGTTTTAGTTAGAGTTATATTTTATTTTAGTTTTTGTTAAGAGTTTTTGGACTTGTAGTTTAGTTTTAGCTAAACGTTTTAGTTTCGTGTTTTAGCCTAGAGTCAAAGCTTAGAGTTTTTTCATGCACTTTTAGTTTAGTTTAGTATTACATAAGAGTTTAGTTTGGAGTTTCTTTTTGGTATTAGCTTACAGTTTTAGTTAGAGTTATAGTAGTTAAGAGTTTTAGTTTAGATATTGGAGTTTTAGTTTGGAGTCTTAGCTTAGAGTTTTAGTTAGAGTTATAGTTCAGTTTAGTTTAAATTCAGAGTTTTAATTTAGAGTCTTAGCTAACAGTTTTAGTTAGAGTTATAGTTTAGTTTAGCTTTAGCTAAGAATTTTAATTTAGAGGTGTTGTTTAGTTTTAGATAAGAGTTTTAGTTTAGAGTTTAGAGTTTTAGCTAGAGTTATAGTTTAGTTTTAGTTTAGAGTCTAGAGTTTAAATTTAGAGTGTTAGCTTAGAGTTTTAGTTTAGAGTTGTATTTTAGTTTTAGTAAAGAATTTTAGTTTAGAGTTGTAGTTTAGTTTTAGATAAGAGGTTTAGTTTAGAGTTTATAGTCTTAGCTTAGAGTCTTAGCTTAGAGTTTTAGTTGGAGTTATAGTTTAGTTTAATTTTAGTTAAGAGTTTTAGTTTAGAGTTCAGAGTTTTGGTTTAGAGTTTTGAGTTTTAGTTAGAGTTATAGTTAAGAGTTATACTTTAGTTTAGTTGTAGTTCTGAGTCTAGAGTTTCAAGTTAGACTCTCATTACTTAGAGTTTTAGTGAGGGTTATATTTATTTTAGTTTTAGTTAAGTGTTTTTGGACTTGTAGTTTTAGCTAAACGTTTTATTTTAGAGTTGTAGCCTAGAGTCATAGCTTAGAGTTTTTCCTTGCACTTTTAGTTCAGTTTAGTTTTAGATAAGAGTTTTAGTTTAGAGTTTCAGTTCGGTATTAGCTTACAGTTTTATTTAGAGTTAAAGTAGTTAAGAGTTTTAGTTTAGATTTTAGAGTTTTAGTTTAGAGTCTTAGCTTAGAGTTTTAGTTCTATTTATAGTTTAGTTTAGTTTTAGTTGAGAATTTAGAATTTTAGTTTAGAGTCTTAGCTTAGAGTTTTTATTAGAGTTATAGTTTAGTTTAGTTTAGATATTGGAGTTTTAGTTTTGAATCTTAGCTTAGAGTTTTAGTTAGAGGTATAGTTTAGTTTAGTTTTAATTCAGAGTTTTAGTTTAGAGTCTTAGCTTAGAGCGTTAGTTAGAGTTATAGTTTAGTTTAGGTTTAGTTAAGAATTTTAGTTTAGAGGTGTTGTTTAGTTTTAGATAAGAGTTTTAGTTTAGAGTTTTAGTTTAGAGTCTTAGCTTAGAGTTTTAGTTAGATTTATATATTACTTTAATTTTAGTTAAGAGTTTTAGTTTAGACTATAGTTTAGTCTTAATTAAGAGTTTTAGTTTAGAGTTGTAGTTCAGTTTTAGTTAAGAGTTTTAGTTTAGAGTTTTAGCTTGGTTTTAGGTAAGAATTTTAGTTTAGAGGTTAGAGTTTTAGCTTAGAGGCTTATCGTAGAGTTTTAGTTAAAGTTATAGTTGAGTTTAATTTTAGTTACGAGTTTTAGTTTAGAGTTTAGAGTTTTAGTTAGTGTTATAATTTAGTTTAATTTTTGTTAAGAGTTTTAGTTTAGAGTTGTAGTTTAATTTTAGTTAAGAGTTTTAGTTTAGAGTTGTAGTTTAGTTTAGTTTAAGTTAAGAGTTTTAGTTTAGACTTCAGATTTTTAGTTTAAAGTTTAGAGTTTTAGTTAGAGTTATAGTTTATTTTAATTTTTGTTAAGAGTTTTAGTTTAGAGTTATAGTTTAATTTTAGTTGAGTTTTAGTTTAGAGTTGTAGTTTAGTTAAACTCTTAGCACTTAGAGTTTTAGTTAGAGTTATATTTTATTTTAGTTTTTGTTAAGAGTTTTTGGACTTGTAGTTTAGTTTTATCTAAACGTTTTAGTTTAGTGTTTTAGCCTAGAGTCATAGCTTAGAGTTTTTTCATGCAATTTTAGTTTAGTTTAGTATTACATAAGAGTTTTAGTTTAGAGTTTCAGTTTGGTATTAGCTTACAGTTTTAGTTAGTGTTATAGAAGTTAAGAGTTTTAGTTTAGAGTTTAGAGTTTTAGTTTAGAGTTATAACTTAGAGTTTTAGTTGGAGTTATAGTTTAGTTTAGTTTTAGTTAAGAGTTTTTGTTTAGAGTTTAGAGTCTTAGCTTAGAGTTTTAGTTATTATTTAGAGTTTTAGTTTAGAGTCTTACCTTAGAGTTTTAGTTCTATTTATAGTTTACTTTAGTTTTAGTTCAGAATTTAGAGTTTTAGTTTAGAGTCTTAGCTTAGAGTTTTTGTTAGAGTCATAGTTTAGTTTAGTTTATATATTGGAGTTTTAGTTTTGAGTCTTAGCTTAGAGTTTTAGTTAGAGGTATAGTTTAGTTTAGTTTTAATTCAGAGTTTTAATTTGGAGTTTTAGCTTAGAGTTTTAATTAGAGTTATAGTTTAGTTAAGTTTAAGTTAAGAATTTTAGTTTAGAGGTGTTGTTTAGTTTTAGATAAGAGTTTTAGTTTAGAGTTTAGAGTTTTAGTTTAGAGTCTTAGCTTAGAGTTTTAGTTATATTTATAGCTTAATTTAATTTTAGTTGAGAATTTTAGTTTAGACTATAGTTTAGTTTTAATTAAGATTGTTACTTTAGAGTTGTAGTTTAGTTTTAGTAAAGAGTTTTAGTTTTGAGTTGTAGTTTAGCTTTAGTTAAAAGTTTTAGTTTAGAGTTTAGAGTTTTATCTTAGAGTCTTAGCTTATAGTTATAGTTAAAGTTATAGTTTAGTTTAATTTTAGTTAAGATTTTTTGTTTAGAGTTAAGAGTTTTAGTTAGGGTTATAGTTTAGTTTAATTTTTTTTAAGAGTTTTAGTTTAGAGTTGTAGTTTATTTTTAGTTAGGAGTTTTAGTTTAGAGTTGAAGTTTATTTTAGTTTAGGATAATATTTTTAGTTTAGACTTAGAGTTTTAGTTTAGAGTTTAAAGTTTTAGTTAGAGTTATAATTTAGTTTAATTTTTGTTAAGAGTTTTAGTTTAGAGTTATAGTTGAATTTTAGTTGAGTTTTAGTTTAGAATTGTAGTTTAGTTAAACTCTCAGCACTTAGAGTTTTAGTTAGAGTTATATTTTATTTTAGTTTTTGTTAAGAGTTTTTGGACTTGTAGTTTAGTTTTAGCTAAACGTTTTAGTTTAGTGTTTTAGCCTAGAGTCAAAGCTTAGAGTTTTTTCATGCACTTTTAGTTTAGTTTAGTGTTACATAAGAGTTTTAGTTTAGAATTTCAGTTTGGTATTAGCTTACAGTTTTAGTTAGAGTTATAGTAGTTAAGAGTTTTAGTTTATAGTCTTAGCTTATAGTTTTATTAGGAGTTATATTTTAGTTTAGTTTTAATTCAGATGTTTAGTTCAGAGTCTTAGCTAAGAGTTTTAGTTAGAGTTATATTTAGTTTAGTTTTAGTTAAGAATTTTAGTTTAGAGGTGTTGTTTAGTTTTAGATAAGAGTTTTAGTTTAGAGTTTAGAGTTTTAGTTAGAGTTATAGTTTAGTTTAGTTTAGATTTAGTTTAGTGTTTGGAGTTTTAATTTATAGTGTTAGGTTAGAGTTATAGTTCAGTTTAGTTTAAATTCAGAGTTTTAATTTAGAGTCTTAGCTGACAGTTTTAGTTAGAGTTATAGTTTAGTTTAGTTTTAGTTTAGAGTTTGAATTTAGAGTATTAGCTTAGAGTTTTAGTTAGAGTTATAATTTACTTTTGTGTTAGTTAAGAGTTTTAGTTTATACTTATAGTTTAGTTTTAGTTAAGATTTTTAGTTTAGAGTTTAGAGTTTTAGCTTAGAGTCTTAGCTTAGAGTTTTAGTTAGAGTTGTAATTTAGTTCAATTTTAGTTAAGAGTTTTAGTTTAGAGTTCAGAGTTTTAGTTTAGAGTTTTGAGTTTTAGGTAGAGTTATAGTTTAGTTTAATTTTTGTTAAGAGTTTTAGTTTAGAGTTATACTTTAGTTTCGTTGTCTAGAGTTTCAAGTTAGACTCGCCTCACTTAGAGTTTTAGTTAGGGTTATATTTTTTTAGTTTTAGTTAAGTGTTTTTGGACTTGTAGTTTAGTTTTAGTTAAACGTTTTATTTTAGAGTTTTAGCCTAGAGTCATAGCTTAGTGTTTTTCCTTGCACTTTTACTTCAGTTTAGTTTTAGATAAGAGTTTTAATTTAGAGTTTCAGTTCGGTATTAGCTTACAGTTTTATTTAGAGTTTAAGTAGTTAAGAGTTTTAGTTTAGATTTTAGAGTTTTAGTTTAGAGTCTTAGCTTAGAGTTTTAGTTCTATTTATAGTTGGAGATAAGAGTTTAGATAAGAGTTTTAGTTTAGAGTTACGAGTTTTAGCTAGAGTTATAGTTTAGTTTAGTTTTAGTTTAGAGTCATAGCTTAGAGTTTTAGTTCTATTTATAGTTGGAGATAAGAGTTTAGATAAGAGTTTTAGTTTAGAGTTACGAGTTTTAGCTAGAGTTATAGTTTAGTTTAGTTTTATTTTAGAGTCTAGAGTTTAAATTTAGAGTGTTAGCTTAGAGTTTTAGTTATAGTTATAGTTTACTTTATTGTTAGTTAAGAGTTTTAGTTTAGACTTATAGTTTAGTTTTAGTTAAGAGTTTTAGTTTAGTGTTCTAGTTTAGTTTTAGTAAAGAATTTTAGTTTAGAGTTGCAGTTTAGTTTTAGTTAAGAGTTTTAGTTTAGAGTTTAGAGTTTTAGCTTAGAGTCTTAGCTTAGAGTTTTAGTTAGAGTTATAGTTAAGAGTTATACTTTTAGTTCAGTTGTAGTTTCGAGTCTAGAGTTTCAAGTTAGACTCGCCTCACTTAGAGTTTTAGTTAGGGTTATATTTATTTTAGTTTCAGTTAAGTGTTTTTGTACTTGTAGTTTACTTTTAGTTAACCTCTTTGGTTTAGATTTGTATCCTAGATTCATAGCTTACTGTTTTTACT
Source organism: Artemia sp. Qi Xiang Cuo (assembly GCF_049724085.1). Lineage (NCBI taxonomy): Eukaryota > Metazoa > Arthropoda > Branchiopoda > Anostraca > Artemiidae > Artemia > Artemia sp. Qi Xiang Cuo. The sequence goes on from NC_142814.1 coordinate 10,987,202, forward strand.
TGCACTTTTACTTCAGTTTATTTTTAGATAAGAGTTTTATGTTAGAGTTTCAGTTCGGTATTAGCTTACAGTTTTATTTAGAGTTAAAGTAGTTAAGAGTTTTAGTTTAGAGTTTAGAGTTTTAGTTTAGAGTCTTAGCTTAGAGTTTTAGTTCTATTTATAGTTTAGTTTAGTTTTAGTTGAGAATTTAGAATTTTAGTTTAGAGTTTTAGCTTAGAGTTTTTATTAGAGTTATACTTTCGTTTAGTTTAGATATTGGAGTTTTAGTCTTGAGTATTAGCTTAGAGTTTTAGTTAGAGGTATAGTTTAGTTTTATTTTAATTCAGAGTTTTCGTTTAGAGTCTTGTCTTAGAGTTTTAGTTGGAGTTATTGTTAAGTTTAGTTTTAGTTAAAAATTTTAGTTTAGAGTTTTTGTTTAGTTTTAGATAAGAGTTTTAGTTTAGACTTTAGAGTTTTAGTTTAGAGTCTTCGCTTATAATTTTAGTTATATTTATAGCTTACTTTAATTTTTTTTAAGAGTTTTAGTTTAGAATATAGTTTAGTTTTAGTTAAGAGTTTTAGTTTAGAGTTGTAGTTTAGTTTTAGTAAAGAATTTAGAGTTGTAGTTTAGTTTTAGTTAAGAGTTTTAGTTTAGAGTTTAGAGTTTTAGCTTAGATTCTTATATTAGAGTTTTAGTTAAAGTTATAGTTGAGTTTAATTTTAGTCACGAGTTTTAGTTTAGAGTTTAGAGTTTTAGTTAGGGTTATAATTTAGTTTAATTTTTGTTAAGAGTTTTAGTTTAGAGTTGTAGTTTAGTTTTAGTTAAGAGTTTAGTTTAGAGTTTTAGTTTAGTTTAATTTTAGTTAAGAGTTTTAGTTTAGACTTTAGAGTTTTAGTTTAGAGTTTAGAGTTTTAGTTAGAGTTATAGTTTAGTTTAATTTTTGTTAAGAGTTTTAGTTTAGAGTTATAGTTTAACTTTAGTTGAGTTTTAGTTTAGAGTTGTAGTTTAGTTAGACTCTCAGCACTTAGAGTTTTAGTCAGAGTTATATTTTATTTTAGTTTTTGTTAAGAGTTTTTGGACTTGTAGTTTAGTTTTAGCTAAACGTTTTAGTTTAGTGTTTTAACCTAGAGTCATAGCTTAGAGTTTTTTCATGCACTTTTAGTTTAGTTTAGTGTTAGATAAGAGTTTTAGTTTAGAGTTTCAGTTTGGTATTAGCTTACAGTTTTACTTAGAGGGGAATAAAGGTTGGTCTAGAAGAAATAGGAAAATCAATGTATAAAAAAGGAGTGGTCATCGTTAAGGAAAAAGTGAGGGGCTGTGAAGAAATTTCTAGATGGATGGGTTAAGGATTGGACATTGATTTTAAGTTAGGGATGTTCAATTGCCTCCTCACGGGATGATTTTGAATGATTGAAGGGTCAAATATACCAGAAAAAAACTACAAAGAAAATTGAAATTGAGGAATTAATTCAGAAACTTTTCTAGCAGAGCAGACTGAACTCTCTGCTTCACAAAAAAATGAGAAGACTAAAATCAATCAACAAATCAGGAAAAGATATTTATTAGTATTGTTAGATGCTTGGCTTAGAAAGTAAAATTTATGGCAATTATTTGCTTATGTCTGTATTAGAGTTAGTTCTTTACCATATCGTAAAAATTTATTTTATAATAATAATTATTTTGGTTAATTACAAAAGGCTTCTATACTCCAAACTAAATAATAGTTTTAGACTCCAAACTAAAACTCCAATATCTAAACTAAAACTCTTAACTACTATAACTCTAACTAAAACTGTAAGCTAATACCAAAAAGAAACTCTAAACTAAACTCTTATATAACACTAAACTAAACTATATAACACTAAACTAATATATATATATATATATATATATATATATATATATATATATATATATATATATATATATATATATATATATATATATATATATATATATATATATATATATATATATATATATATATATATATATATATATATATATATATATATATATATATATATATATATATATATATATATATATATATATATATATATATATATATATATATATATATATATATATATATATATATATATATATATATATATATATATATATATATATATATATATATATTTGCAATTACCAGTTTTTGCTCTTTACGCAATATTAATCTCTTTTCATAATGTCGTCTGTTCAAATATATCTGATTATTAAAGCTAGTCCCATTTCTTACAACGATATGTACTAAGCTTCAAACTTTTGATTTTCTGTTTTAAGGTTTTTGGATTGCTGCAATCTTTTGTCAAAATAAAGATTTATCATTTGTAATAATTGAAAATTTTCGGTTTTTGGGCCTTCTTACTGACATTACACAACTGGTTGCATTCAAATAGATGTTCTTTTTCTTCTGTGTCTTTTCAAGATATCTGTTTATTAAAGGAAGTCTATTTTCTAATAACGATTTTTACTCAGCTTCGAACTTTTGGTTTTCTTCTTTAAGGTTTTTGAATTGTTGTAATCCCGTCTAGTTCTAATAGCGTACTTTACTTTTTGATCTGACTCTTTTTTAGGATTTCTGGGCTATTATATTTTTTACTAAGGGACGTGATCATCTCTTACTATGTTGCTAGCTACCGCTGCAACCCGGATCTATTTACTATCCGCTCGTGTTCGTTCTTTACTATGAAATTTTTTTTCAAATAGTGTGGTTTTTTGCTAGGCTCTGCTAGGTTTATAATTTGTTTTTTAACATTAACTTAATTAATTAAATATTTTCATACAGCCTACATTGTCTAGTGGCTGAGATAGCTGGCTCTCACCCAGTATGAAATTCACGGTATGAAATTTTTTTTACTTATGATGATTTCTTAAGGAATTTAATTAAAATATATGTATATAATGATTCCTTTTATTACTTCAGTTACTATGGACTAAAGGTCGTTCCTTAATGTAACGAACCTAAAACAATCAAGTAGCTAAATAGAGCCAATGTATGCTATGGTTTGTTATTCCAATTATCGTCTTTAAATGTGACATTTATGATGAACTATATCGATCCTCTATGTAACATACTCTCTGAAATATCTCAATTACATATTAGCATAAGTACTGGGAGCCCGGTAGCTTCGCCACTGGCCTCCGGCACTCAGCATGTAGCAGGCTTTTAAATATGGATTCTCATTGCCGCTTGACTTCTAACAGTGAAAAATTTAAAACTATTTTTGTTTTTTGCTGTGTTTTTCCTATATAGGGGTTTCAGACAAGGCAGAGTTTCAGATAGAGTTATATTTATTTTAGTTTCATTTTATAGTTTTAGTTTAGAGGTGTTGTTTAGTTTTAAATAATGTTTTTAGTTTTAAGTTTAGAGCTTTAGCTAGAGTTATAGTTTAGTTTAGTTTAGATTTAATTTAGAGTTTGGAGTTTTAATTTATAGTGTTATCATAGAGTTTTAGTTAGAGTTTTAGTTTACTTTCGTTTTAGTTTAAAGTTATAGTTTAGTTTAGTTTTAGTTAGGCGCTATAGTTTAGATATCTAGTTTAGTTTTACTTAAAAGTTTTAGTTTAGAGTTTACAGTTTTAGTTTACATTTTTACTTTAGAGTTTTAGTTAGAGTTATAGTTCAGTTTAGTTTTAATTCAGAGTTTTAATTTAGAGTCTTAGCTAAGAGTTTCAGTTAGAGTTATAGTTTAGTTTAGCTTTAGCTAAGAATTTTAATTTAGAGATGTTTAGTTTTAGA
>NC_142814.1:10991428-11012569 GCF_049724085.1 Artemia sp. Qi Xiang Cuo
AAAGAAATTTAAAGTTCAATTCTAATTTTTCGGTGGAAGATAGAAAAAGTAATACCATACTTGTGAATTATTTTCACGGAAGATAAAAAGTTCTAGTTCAAATTTAAAATTTTGTCAACGAAGTCAAGGAAAGTTCAAGTTCTCTTCTGAACTTTTCCAAAGAACACACTTCAATTCTAATTTATCCAGAGAAAACAAAAATCTTCCACTTCATTTCTTTATTTCACAAAGACATAAAGAAATTTAAAGTTCAATTATAAATTTTTCGGTGGAAGATAGAAAAATTAATACCATACTTGTGAATATTTTCACAGAAGATATATAGTTCTAGTTCAATTTAAAATTTTCTCAACGATGTCAAGGAAAGTTCAATTTCTCGTCTGAAATTTACCAAAGCACACACTTCAACTCTAATTTCTCCAGAGAAAACAAAAAGCTGCCACTTCAGTTCTTTATTTCACAAAGACATAAAGAAATTTAAAGTTCAATTCTAAATTTTTCGGAGGGAGATAGAAAAATTAATACCATACATGTGACACTAAAAATGAAGATATTTATGCAGAGTTTCAACTAGCTATGGCTAAGTTTGCTAAAGACAAGCTATTTTCTTGCAAAAAAACACAAACTCACAAAAAATGTTCAATTTTCATTTAGTACTTACGCACTGAGACTAAACTTTAAGATATTTATGCAGAGTTTCAACTAGATATGGGTAAGTTTGCTAAAGACAAGCTATTTTCGTGCGAAAACACACAAAATCAGACAAAATGCTAAATTATCCTTCAGTTAATATTCAATTAGAATTAAATGAAGATATTTATGCAGAGTTTCAAATAGCTATGGCTACGTTTTATAAAGACAAGCTATCTTCTCGCCCAAACACACAAAATCAGAAGTAAAATGTTCAATGTTCCTCTAGTACCTACGCAATTAGGCTTAAATGAAGTTATTTATGCAGATTTTCAACTATCTATGTCTTATTTTTATAAACACAATATATAATCTTGCGAATACCCCCCCCATAATAACATTTGTTATGATTTCAACGATGACCAACACAATTAAAATAAAATGGAAGAAAATTTGGAAGATTTTCCACAAGAGTTTTCTTTATTCTATGAAGACTAGCTGTATACGTGCGAAAACACACAAACTAAGAAAAAATGTGCTGTGTCAACTTAGAACATCAGCACTATTGCTGCTTGGAATATCTATATTCGTTTCAACAACTGTGGCTAAGTTTGCTAAAGACAAGCTATTTTCTTGCAGAAACACACAAAATCAGAAGTAAAATGTTCAATGTTCCTCTAGTACCTACGCAATTAGGCTTAAATGAAGATATTTATGCAGAGTTTCAAATATCTATGGCTAAGTTTGCTAAAGACAAGCTATTTTCTTGCAGCACAAAAATCAGAAAAAATGTTCAATGTTCCTTTGGTACCTACTGCAATTAGACTTAAATGAAGATATTTATGCAGAGTGTCAACTAGCTATGGCTAAGTTGCTAAAGACTAATGTTACTCTACATGAAAACACAAACAAAATCAGAAAAAATGTTCAGTGTTCCTTCAGTACCTATAATTAGACTAGAAATGAAGATGTTTATGCAGAGTTTCAACTATCTAGCTGAGTCTTGTAAAGACAAGCTATTTTCTTGCGAAAACACACAAAATCAGAAAAAAAAGGTTCAGTGTTCCTTTAGTACATACGCAATTAGGCTAAAAATGAAGATATTTATGCACAGTTTTCAACTAGCTATGGCTAAGTTTGCTAAAGACAAGCTATTTTCTTGCGAAAACACACAAATCAGAAAAAATGTTGTGTTTGCCCCCAAATGCCTACCCAATTATATGACTGAAAATGAGAATGTTGCTTAGAGTTTTCAACTGATCTATGGCTAAGTTTGCTGAGCAAAGCTGTTTTCTTGCGAAAACACAAAATCTGAGAAAAAATGTTCAATGTTCCTTTAGTACCCAACGCAATTAGGCTAAAAATGAAGATATTTATGCAGAGTTTCGACTGTGCTTCTGTGGCCAAGTTTGCTAAAGACAAGCTATTCATCTTGCCAGAAACACACAAAATCAGAAAAGACGGAACAGTGTTCCTTTAGTACATACACAATTAGGCTAAAAATGAAGATATTTATGCACAGTTTCAACTAGCTATGGCTAAGTTTGCTAAAGACAAGCTATTTTCAGGTGACAGCTTACACAAAATCAGAAAAAATGTTCAATGTTCCTTTAGTACCTACGCAATTAGGCTTGAATACATTTATGCAGAGTTTCAATTATGTATTAAGTTTGCTGAAGACAAGCTATTTCCAGAAAAAACATGTTAAAAATCAGAAAAATGGCTCACTTAGTACATACACAATTAGGCTAAAATGAAGACATTTATGCACAGTTTCAACTAGCTATATTTTTCCAGAAAACACAACAAAATCAGAAAAAATGTTTCAATCTTCCTTTAAAGTACCTACGCAATTAGGCTTGAAATGAAGATATTTATGCAGAGTTTCAACTACACGGCTAAGTTTGCTTAAGACACGCTTTTTTGCGAAAAACACACAAAATCAGAAAGATTCAATGTTCCTTTAGTACCTACGCACCGTTTTCTGTCTTCATATTTATGCAGAGTTTCAATTAGCTATGGCTAAGTTTCCAGCAGCATCAGTTGGTTTTTCCTGCGAAGAAAATCAGAAAAATGTTCAGTGTTCCTACATACACAATATTTTTCAAAAATGAAGATATTTATGCAGAAAAGTCCAAGTTATGCATAAGTTTGCTTAAAGACAAGCCATTTTTCATGGAAACACACAAAATCAGAAAAAATGTTCAATGTCCCTATATCTACGCAATTAGGCTGAAGATACGGCGCAGAGCTTCAACTAGCTATGGCTAAGTTTGCTAAAGACAAGCTATTTTCTTGCGAAAACACACAAAATCAGAGAAAAAAATGTTCAATGTTCCTTTAGTGCACCTGCGCAATTAGGCTAAAAATGAAGATATTTATGCACAGTTTCAACTAGCTATGGCTAAGTTTGCTAGAAGACCAGCTATTTTCCTGCGAAAACACAAACAAAATCAGAAAAAATGTTGCAAGGTTCCGTTAAGTTAGATTCCAGGTCAGGTTAGCCTACGTACGCGTGCAGATAGGTTAGGCAGGGATTAGGATCAAGCTAGGCTATGGCTAAGTTAGGCTAAGCGTTAGCGCGCGTTACGTTAGGCTAGAGCCTGAGCCTAGCCTAGGTTAGCCTACACGCATGCCTGTACGTGAGCTAACCCTAGCCTAACCTAACTCAACCTAACCTAACTTGGTAGCCTAGCCTAGCAACCTAACTAGCAATCAACCTAGCGCTAGCTGTATGCACGCATTTTTGCTAGCCTAACTTAACCTAACGTCTAACCTAACCTGGCAACATTTTTTCGTATTTTGTATGTTTTCGCGAGAAAATATCTTGTCTTCAGCAAACTTAGACATAGCTATTTGAAAATATACATAAATGTCTACTAATAAAGTATAATAGCGTAGTTAATAATTTAAAATATATTAAATTTTCTGATTTTTTTTGTTTTTTCGCAAGAAAATGGCTTGTCTTTAGCAAACTTAGCAATAGATAGTTGAAACTCTGCATAAATATCTTATTTTAAGTATTATTGAGTTTGTAATAAATTAACAGTTAACATTTTTTCTGTGTTTGTGTTTTATCGTCATAAAATAGATTGTCTTTAGCAAACTTCGCCATAGATATTTGAAACTATGAATAATTATCTTCATTTAATAATAAATTCGTAGGTCCTATAGTAAAATTGAAAATTTTAATTCTGATTGTGTGTGTTTTTGTAAGAAAATAGCTTGTCTTTAGCAAACTTAGCCATAGATAGTTGAAACTCTTCAAATATATATTAATTGAAGCATAAATGAATATTTACTGCATTACAATTTAAATTTTTTTCTTATTTTGTGTGTTTTCTAACGAAAATAGATTGTATTTATCAAAAATATACATAGATAGTTGAAACTCTGCATAGATATATTCAATTTTAGGCTAAGATAGTAGGTACTAAAGTAACAATTAAAATTTTTTCTGAGTTTGTGTGTTTTCTCAAGAAAATAGATTGTATTTAGCAAACTTAGCCATAGGTAGTTTAAAATATGCATAAAAATATACATTTAATACTACTTTCGTATTTAATATAGGAAAATTGAAAATTTTACTTCTGATTTTGTGTTTTTGTGCAAGAAAATTGATTGTCTTGAGCAAACTTATCCATAGCTAGTTGAAGCTCTGCATAAATATCTTCATTTAAGTATAAGTGCATAGGTACTAAAGGAAAGTTCAATAGTTTTTATTATTTTGTGTGTTTTCTCACGAAAATAGCTTGTCTTTAGCAAACTTAGCCATAGCTAGTTGAAACTCTGAATAAATATCTTCATTTTTAGTCTCAATGCGTAGTTACTAAAGTAAAATTTAAAATTGCTTCTGATTTTGTGTGTTTTCGCAAGAAAATAGCTTGTCTTTAGCAAACTTAGCCATAGCTAGTTGAAACTCTGCATAAATATCTTCATTTTTAGTCTCACAAGTATGGTATTAACTTTTTCTATCTCCCACCGAAAAATTAGAATTGAACTTTAAATTTCCTTATGTCTTTGTGGAATAATGAACTGAAGTGTCATATTTTTTTGGACTCTTTAGTAAATAGCAATGTATAGGTTTATTTGGTAAATGACATACGGGAAATTGAACTTTCCTTGATATCATATAGGGAATTGTAAAATTAAAGAGTAAAACATATCTTTTATTGAAATGAATTCTGGTGAGATATAAATCATTACAAATCAAATTGACAAATTAATAAAATGAATTAGTAAAAAACTGTCTTTGCGACAAGAATAACAGTATTGGACGCGTTTAATTTACTTTGGAGAAAATGGATTTGAATTGTTTGCTTTAGTAAGGTTCAGAAGAGAGCTTGAACTTTCCTTAACATAGTTGAGAAAATTTTAAATTGAACTAGAACTTTTTATCTTCCGTGAAAATATTCACAAGTATGGTATTACTTTTTCTATCTTTCACCGAAAAATTAGAATTGAACTTTAAATTTCTTTGTCTTTGTGAAATAAAGAACTGAAGTGGAAGATTTTTTGTTTTCTCTGGAGAAATTAGAATTGAAGTGTGTTCTTTGGTAAAGTTCAGAAGAGAACTTTAACTTTTCTTCACTTCGTTGATAAAATTTTAAATTGAACTAGAACTTTTTATCTTCCGTGAAAATATTCACAAGTATGGTATTACTTTTTCTATATCCCACCGAAAAATTCAGAAATAAACTTTAAATTTCTTTGTCTTTGTGAAATAAAGAACTGAAGTGGAAGATTTTAATTTTCTCTGGAGAAATTAGAATTGAATTGTGTTCTTTGGTAAAATTCCGAAGAGAACTTGAACTTTTTTATCTTCAGTGAAAAATTTGGAACAGTATTTTAAATTTTTCATCGTTTCTAGACAGATTGAACTTTTTTATATCTTCAGTGAAAAATTTGGAACAGTATTTTAAATTTTTCATCTCTTCGAGTCAGATCTGAACTAAAGTGGAAAATTTTTATATTATTTGGAAAAAATAGAAATGATCAATGACTAATTTCTTTTTCATTGAGAAAATTCAGAAGAGAACTTGAACTTTCCTTCACTTCGTTTAGAAAATTTTAAATTGAACTATAACTTTTTATCTTCCATGAAAATATTCACAAGTATGTTAATACTTTTTCTATCTTCCACCGAAAAATTTAGAATTGAGCTTTAAATTTGTTTATGTCTTTATGAAATAGAGAAATGAAGTGGAATATTTTTATTTTCTCTGGTTAAATTAGAAATGAATTTTGCTCTTTAGTAAAATTCAGAAGAGAACTTGAATTCTTCTTCACTTCATTGGGAAAATTTTAAATAGAACTAGAACTTTTTATCTTCTGGGGAAATATTCACACGTATAGTATTACTTTTTCTATCTTCCATCGAACAATTTAGAACTTAACTTTAAATTTTTTATTGGGGAAATTAGAATTGAACTTTTTTCTTTGGTAAAATTAAGAATAGAACTCAAATATTCGAGATCAAAGTATAACTTTTTCTATTTTCTAAGAAAAATTTGGAACAAAAATTTAAATTTCTTCATCTCTTTGAGAAAAAAATCTGAACTGAAGTGGAAATTTTATATTATTTTTGGGAAAAAAGATTTGATCAATAACTTTTTCATTTTCATTTAGAAAATTCAGAATCTGAGTTGAACTTTTCTTCTTCCGGGAAAATATTTGGAACAGAACTTTAATTTTTTTCATCTCTTTGAGAAAGGTCGGAATTGAATTTAAGAAACTTTAGAATTAAAGTGTTACTTTTTATCTTCATGGAAAATAATCACAATCATAGTATAAATTGTCCTATCTTCTATGGAAAAGATTAGAATTGAACTTTAAATTTTTATGTCTTGGTAAACTTATAAGTGATATGGAAACTGTTTATTTTCTCTTGAGAAATTAGAAAATAATTATATTCTTTGATAAAATTCAGAAGAGAACAAGAACTTTTCTATATTCTATGAAAAATTTGGAATAGTATTTTAAATTTTTTCATCTGAGAAAAATCTGAACTGAATTAGAAAATTTCTATATTATTCCGGGAAAATAGAAATGATCAATAACTTATTACATTTCCATTTAGAAAATTCAGAATCGAAGTTGAACTTTTCTTCACTTCTTTGATAAAATTTTAAATTGAAGTGAAACTTTTAATCTTCATAGAAAATAATCACAATCACAGCATAACTTTTACTATCTTCTATGTAGAAATTTAGAACTGAACTTTAAATTTCTTATGTCATGGCGAACTTAAAACTGAAGTGGCAGTTTTTTATTTTCTCTGGAGAAATTAGAATTGAATTGTGTTCTTTGATAAAATTCAGAAGAGAACTTGAATATTCACGATCAAAGTATAACTTTTCCAATATTCTATGAAAAATTTGGAACAGAACTTTAAATTTTTTTCATCTCTATGTGAAAAGTTGGAACTGAATTTAAGAAAATTTAGAATTAAAGTGGAACTTTTTATCTTCATGGAAAATAATCACTATCATACTATAACTTTTTCCTATCTTTTATAGAAAAATTTAGAACAGAACTTTTAATTTCTTATGTCTTGGTGAACTTAAAACTGAAGTGGAAGCTTCTTATTTTCTCTGGAAAAACTAAGAATTTAATTTGGTTCTATTTTAAAATTCAAAAGAGAACTCGAACTTTTCTATCTTCTGTTAAAAATTTGGTATCTTATTTAAAGTTTTTCATCTCTTTGATAAAAATCTGAAATTAAGCGAAAATTTTTTATATTATTTAGGGAAAATAGAATTGATCAATAACTTATTTCATTTTCAATGAGAAAATTCAGAATCGAAGTTGAACTTTTCTTCTTCCGAGAAAAAATATTGAACAGAACTTTAAATTTTTTCATCTCTTTGAGAAAGGCCGGAACTTAATTTAAAAAAATTTAGAATTAAAGTGAAACTTTTCATCTTCATAGAAAATAATCACAATCAAAGTATAACTATTCCTACCTTCTAAGGAAAAATTTAGAACTGAACTTTAAATTTGTTGTGTCTTGGTAAACTTAAAACAGAAGTGGAAGCTTTTTATTTTCTCTGGCGAAACTAGAATTGAATTGTGTTCTATGGTAAAATTCAGATTAGAACGTGATCTTTTCTATATTCTAAGAAAAATTTAGAAAAATATTTTTAATTTTTTAATATCTTTGATAAAAATCTGAATTGAAGTGTAAAATTTAATTTTATTTTGGGAAAATAGAATTGATCAATAACTTATTTCATTTTCATTGAGAAAATTCAGAATCGAAGTTGAACTTTTCTTCTTCCGAGAAAATTTATTGAACAGAACTTTAAATTTTTTAAATCTCTTCGAGAAAAATCTGAATTGAAGTGGAAAATTTTATATTATTTTGGGAAAATAGAATTGATCAAAAACTTATTTCATTTTCATTGAGAAAATTCAGAATCGAAGTTGAACTTTTCTTCTTCTGGGAAAATATTTGGAACAGAACTTTAAATTTTTTTATCTCTTTGAGAAAGGTCAGAACTGAATTTAAGAAAATTTAGAATTAAAGTGAAACTTTTTATCTTCATAGAAAATAATCACAATCATAGCATAACTTTTCCTATCTTCTACGGAAAAATTTAGAAGTGAACTTTAAATTTTTTATGTCTTGGGACTTTTCTTGTTCCGTGAAAATATTTGGAATAGAACTTTAAATTTGACTCTTTGAGAAAGGTCGGAACATAAAAAGTTAAGAAATACCATGTTAAAAAATTCAAGAAAGTATTTACAAATTGGGGAGGGGACTCTTTGAGGTTGGAAATTGGGTTTAGCAATGACATTATTAATGGAACTTTTTCAGAAGATATAATAAAGCCATAAAAAAAGTATTTAAAAAATTAGAGAGGGGACTCTCTGGGGGGCCCAGGGAAGGTGTTTGGGGGACCCTTGGGGGAGGGTGTCCCTTCTGTGTCTCAATGCACAAAAAATATTAAAAAAATGGGGAGGGGAGGGGAGGAGGAGGGGAGGAGAGGGGGAGGGGGTTGGGGGAGGGGGAGGTGACGGTGAGGAGTGGGGAGGAGAGGGAGAGGGAGGGTGGGGGGCCCTTTGGGAGCCTGGGGGACCTTTGGGTGCTGGTGGAGGGCCTTTGGGGGTCCTGGGGGCCGGTTGAGAGCCTGGGGGACATTTGGAGACCGGGTGAAGGCCTTTGGGACCCCGGTGGTCTTTTGGGAGCTCGATGTGCCTTTAGGGGGCCCGGGGTGGGCCTTTGCGGGTCGGGGGGGCCGGGGGGAGCCCTGGGAACCTTGGGGGACGGGGGGTTTCCTTGTGGTTTGGGGTACGGGGATTGGAACCCTTTGGATCGGGGTAGGGCGATCGGGGGCCTTTGGGGTTGGATAGAGGACCTCATGACATTGTTAAAATAGAACTTGTTTACTATAACGACCACACTCAAAACCTCTTCAAAAACCCTTTCTAAAATGATCTTTTAAAATGTCTCTAACTGTTTCGCCGAAATAATTCCATAACCTGTCTAAAACCGTTTCGCCCAAATAACCCCCTAAAAGTAATTTCTGTGTGTTCCTTTTGTTTTTTGGCATCTCTGTGCTTTCACATTTCAAATTTCTAGGAAACCCTTTCCTACGTTAATCTCTTCATCTCATAAATGTTCCTAGCTAAACTATTATGGTTTTGTTAGAATATCAATTTACCTCTCCGACTTAAAGCTCCGTGAAGCCGTATTTAAAAATAGAATTTCCATCTCTTTAGACTCCCGCATAATTCCAAGATAACAAGTGATGTCAATTATAATTCCTGACACTATAGATCAATGAAGCCCTATTTGAAAATAGAATATTAATTTTTCTCTCTGACCTAAAGAACATTTATCCCTCAGACCTAACATTAAAGAAGCCTTAATTTTTCTTAATTCCCTCTTCGTGAATCAACAATTTCCCCGCCGATTATGTAAATCAAGTTCACAGGTTAGGTTAGCCAAACAATAATGAAGTCATGTTTGTTTCCTAATTCCCCCTTCGTGAATCAATAATTTCCCCTAGCGATTATGTAAATCAAGTTCTCAGGCCAGGCTAGCCAAACAACAATGAAGCCATGTTTGTTTCTTAATTCCCCCTTCGTGAACCAATAATTCCCCCATCAATTATGTAAATCACCCCACAGTGTCATAAATCAATAATTCCCCCATCGATTATGTAAATCACCCCTCATGCCATTACACGTGGCCAAACAACAACAACAGATCGATTGACCTTGACCACCATTAGACTCGATCGATAATCCTTGAATAAATTATGTCCCGTCAGCATTAAACTAAATTGTAGATGGCAGCAGGGTGTTCGTTCTGTACCTTCTGATAGGGTTCTACTCATATTTATTAGGTTTTCGACTATGCTAAACACAATGGCTATCTAAAAATTTTAATTGGGTGACTTTGAGAAAAAAATGAGCGTGGGAGGGGGCCTAGTTGCCCTCCATTTTTTTTGGTCACTTAAAAAGGGCACTAGAACTTTTAATTTCCGTTCCATTGAGCCCTCTTAAGATATTCTAGGACCACTTGGTCAATATGATTACCCCTGGAAAAAAAAAAACAAAAAAAAAAAAACAAATAAACACGCACCCGTGATCTTTCTTCTGGCAAAAAATGCAAAAGTCCACATTTTGGAAGATAGGAGCTTAACACCTCTACAGTAGGGTTATCTGATACGCTGAATATGATGGTGTGAATTTCATTAAGGTTCTATAACTTTTAGGGGGTCTTTCCCCCTTTTTTCGAAAATGAGCCAAATTTTCTCAGGCGCGTAACTTTTGATGGGTAAGATTAAACTTGATGAAACTTATATTTTTGAAATCAGAATTAAAATCTGATTCTTTTGATGTATCTAGTGGTACCAAAATTCCGATTTTTTAGAGTTTCGGTTACCATTGAGCCGGGTCGCTCCTTACTTACAGTTCGTTACCACGAACTGTTTAAAAAACCAAAAAGATTTAAAATATACTTTTCTTTGCCAGCAAAAAAGACTATTTCAATAAAAAATGAACAGAAATTAATCTTAAAAAACTTTGCCACAAAAGAAGTTTTTTAAAGAAAATTACAGAGCTACATTAAACCGAAGATGAGCTAAAATAAAGTAAAAAATTTTCCAAGCATAACACTCCCACAAATGAAAGTCAATAGATAAATAAAAACAAAATAATTAAAAAACGAAAATAAATTAATCCTGTACCATTTAAAGATCAGAACATAATTTGTACTATGCTAAAAACAAAATACATTTTGAATGTTTTCCCTTTTTTTTTAACTTTATTAAACCAAATACTTTTAAGGCTTTCAGGAGTGAATAGCGGCGAATATAATAAACTGTCAATTCACATTCATCTGTTGTTGTTTTTTTCAGTAATCTTGATTATGAGGATGATATATTTTTTTTAATATTGGGAGAAATAGAAACACAGAGCTCGAAATAAAGATGCTTTCAGTCAAGTACGAGTTATGTTCTACTCATTAGAAGGTATGGGGTTGTCATCCCTACTACTCAGTTTCCGCTCGTTTTGAGTTTGACTTGTTTAATTTTAATAGTTTATTTTTGTTTTTGATTTATTTATTCGTGGTAGTTTTACGCTTGAAAAATTATTTGAGCTTATTTCTGCCTATGTTTGGTGTAATGTAGGTCATTTCTTTTCTTTGGAAAAACTTCTTACGAAGATTTTTTTTTTTACGTACAGAATCAGGCTTATAAACAACTAACAAAGCTGTGAAGTCTCTTAAGTCATACCAAAGAGTATGATGAGTGTTGAAACTGGGGTCAGAATCGCAAAAACAATTACCAGAGACATCTACAGTTTAGCATTTCTTGGAATTTTTCAAACTCCACAATATAGTTTATAGCGTTGTATAAACCTCACAATGCTAATAGATATGTATTAGTTTTTGTATTTTAGAAACTGAGAACAGACGCCTATAGTGCAATAATTTTGCAATTATATAATTTTTTCTTCATTATTACACTAAATGGTAGTTAATTGAGGCATGAATTTTATTTAAATATAAAGAAAGGATCTAAATGAATGAACCTCCTATATTACCAATAGCCAGCTTTTATATAATTAAAACCGTCTCTGAATAATATTCACGAAAAGAGTTGTAAACAAAAAGGTGGGATATGAAATACCAAAAATCGATTCCTGAATCATGTAATTCAGGAATGTAATCCCTGAATGAAATTCCTGAATCATGTAATTCCTGAAACATGCTACAAATTTTTCTATGGCAGCCACAGGTTCTTCATATAAAAAGATAATTTTTTTCCCCAGCATATTCTGAGAAAGAATATGACTCACAGCTCAATATGTAAAAGAGCTATGGAGCTAAGATTCGAAATCAACTCCTAACTATCACCATATGAAACGTGATCACTTTTTTCAATATTACCATAAACCTAATTTTAACTGTTGTAAATGGTTTATCCTGCAAATGTGTAGTAAGTCCTACATGGCTCCTAAGAACTTCGGAATTTGAACTGACAGTGTTCATCCCAATGAAGGTTTACAACACAAAAAAGTAGAAGAAAAAAAATAAAAACTTATTAATGCACAAAGTAGCCAGAGGCCAGTGCTGCAGTTTGAGTGCTGCAGTACTGCCAGTGCTGCAGTGGTCCAAAAAGTGTCTTGGGCTCAGGCGGCTTTGTGTCTGTGATGATTCTTTTTATGAGTTATTTCTACTATTGTGCTATTAATAAAACCATCCTGCCTTTCCAGTGTCACGCCTGTGGAAAGATGTTTGTATCACCAAATTTCTTAAATTCTCATTTAATCAGAAAGCATAGAATTGAAAGCGGAAGTGATGAAAATAAGGATTTTGACGAAAAAGAGGTAAACGAACTGAAAAATATATTAGTGGCAACAAGGAATGAACTTGACAAAGAAAAAGAAGCATCAAATGACCTTGTTCAACAGGTAAATCTGTTTCTCTTGTTTTCTCTCGGTTAGACATGTTCCGTAGGCCCCTGAGAGATGACCTTTGATAATCAGCTGAAAACATTTTAGTTCATCAGACCACAATACAGTCAAAGGATCAATTTTAAGTTAACAAACAAACTTCATATTATAAGCCCACTAATCATGAGGCAGGGGCGGATCCAGGATTTTTTTTAGGGGGGGGGGCACAAAACAGGTTGATCCAATAAAAAAATTAGGGGGGGGCGCAAAATAGGTTGATCCGATAAACTTGCGTAAGGAGCAGGTTTAATTAACGCAAACTTTAGTTAATTAAGTAAATTACACTACTTTACACTACACTAGGTGGGGGGGGGCGCCCCTGGATCCGCCAATGTCATGAGGACTTTTTGGTCAAAACAACTATCACGAAGCTGGATTTTAACTGGCCAACTAAAAAGTATGAAAATTACTAGCCAGTCAGTAGATTCTAAGATTCCTGTGATCAAAAACGCTTTATTGTGATTATAAACTATTGTGAGTTTTGTGAACTATAATTGTGATTACCATACAGCGGTGCAAAAGGGGTACAGTTTTACTGTTTTTGATACAACTAAATAAAAAAAAAACAAGTTTTTCAACTGAAAGTAAGGAGCAACATTAAAAATTACAGCGAAAAGAAATTATTACGTATATGAGGGGTTTACCCCCTCGTCAATACCTGGCTCTTTACGCTAAAGTTCGAATTTTTTCCAATTTTTTAAGAATGACCCCTGAATCACAAAGGCCGTTTAATCAGAATAAATAGCTCCTTTGAAATTACTAAAAATAATTTAGCGTAAAGAGCGAGGCATTGAAGAGGGTGCAAACCCCTTCATATACTTAATAATTTCTGTTTGATTTAATGTTACTCCTTACCTAAAGTTGAAAAAAACTGTTTTTTTATTTAATTTCTGATTGTTTGTTAAATAATGCTGGGAAATCCAGCGCCTTCTTCATGGAAAATTCTCTTTCCCCACGAAAAACTCCTCCATGGAAAGATCCTCCCACGTAGCCCCCTCTCTCCGATCCTCTCCCACCAGAAAAATTCCCCTTAAAACGTCTGTATATTTCCCAACAACCAATGCTATATGTAAACAATTGGCAAAGTCCATAACTTGCAGCCCTTCCCCCAGGGACTGTGGTGGATTAAGTCGTCCTCAAAGACATAGTTATTAGATTTTTCGACAATGCTGAACAAAATGGCTAACTCAAAATTTTAATCTGGTGACTTCGGGAAACAATTGAGCGTGGTAGCGGGCCTAGTTGCCGTCTAATTTTTTGGTCACTTAAAAAGGGCACTAGAACTATTAATTTTCGTTCGAATGAGCCCTTTTACGACATTCTAGGACCATTGGGGCGATACGATCACCCCTGGAAACAAACAAACAAAGAAACACGCATCCGTGATCTTTCTTCTGGTAAAAAATACAAAATTCCACATTTTTGCAGATAGGAGCTTGAAACCTCTACAGTAAGATTCTCCGATACGCTGAATCTGATGGCGTAATTTTCATTAAGATTCTTTAACTTTTTAGGGGGTGTTTCCCCATTTTTCGGAAATAAGGCAAATTTTCTCAGGCTCGTAACTTTTGGTGGGTAAAACTAAACTTGATAAAACTTGTATATTTAAAATCAGCATAAAAACCAAATTCTTTTTATGTATCTATTGGTAACAAAATTCCTTTTTTTTTAGAGTTTCAGTTACTGTTGAGCCGGGTCGCTCATTACATACAGTTCGTTACCATGAACTGTTTGACTTATGGTCTAATGCGGTGCATTTGAGAATTTTTGGTAGAATACACATTTTCCGGTACATCTTGGTTTTGCTTGTTTCTTTCTGACATTGATTTCCGTTCATGTTTTAGTTTATCAAAAATGTTCTTCTCGTTATTGCAAAATTTTGGCCTGCAGTTCAAATGGTAGAAATTAATCTATTACGCTACAATTTTAGTTGATAGACAGGAACAGTCTATTTCAAAGTATTCTCAACACAGGGTTGCCAACTGAACAAATTTTACGTCAATAGGATATATTCCCACGTGCCGGGACACAATCATAGGAAGCGCGCTAGCGCTGCCTAAGCAAAGAACGATGTGGTCACAATGTGTTTTTTTTTCTACGACAGGCACTTCGTATCGAAGGAGTTGTCGTAGAAACTTCGAAAAGGGCTCATTCGATTGGAAATTGTGGTGGCTAGTGCCCTTTTTAATAGTCGTAAGTAATTGGAGGGCAACTAGCCCCCCACGCCAGTAGTAATCAACATTATACTTCTCCCAGACATATAGCAAATACCATCTTCATAGAAAATAATCACAATCATAGTATAACTTTTCCTATCTTCTACGGAAAAATTTAGAAGTGAACTTTAAATTTTTTATGTCTTGGGACTTTTCTTGTTCCGGGAAAATATTTGGAATAGAACTTTAAATTTGACTCCAGGTTGGATCTAGTGCTGGTGGAGGAATCATAAAAATTCCTCCCCGACGGACCTCAACCCTGGTCCAGGTTTGTACCTGAAATTGATGATTATTTGGCGAATTTATCACTTATTTTAACAGCGTTGCATAAGCAAATGTTCTATTTAGGGGTAGGTTTTTTTTTTTTTTTTTTTTTTTTTTTTTTGTATGATTAGTTAGAGTAACCTTAGTACTTGTGGACTGTTGGCTTGGCTTTTGGGGGATGTTTTGGATTTTCGATTGTTTGTCGTTTTGGCTGTATTTGATTTCGTGTTTTATATTGAATAATATTGGCGGGATTATGATGCAGAAGGGGTCTGCCGAATGTTGGTAAGTGTAATGGTCGTTGTTTTCTTTGTCAAGATCACTTCATCCTCGAAATTATGTTAAAAACACTTTATATAATAAAAAGTTTCAATGTTTATTAACAGGACAGGTAAATTGTAAAACAAATAATATTATCTATTTAATAGAAAGTAAAAACTGTCAATTACAATATGTGGGGAAACAATTAACAATATATATGTGTTATATATTGATGTGTAGATATTTTAATATAATATCTCGCAGGTTGAGTTTCTAGGGGTTTCAAACAAGCTTGAGGATCTTTAATTCTTGAGCCTAGCTATGGGATGGGACACTCCGACCATTTCTTAGATTTAAATATTAATATTTCAAATAATAATAAATTAGTTTTTAAATTATATAATAAAACGGATGATTTTAATTTTGAAGTAATTAATTTTCCATATCTTGAAAGTAATATACATTCAAATATTACTTATTCGGCTTATTATTCCCAATTATTTAGGTATGCAAAAATATGCAGTAATTACGCAGATTTTAAAAATAGATGTAAAAATCTGAGCGAAAAACTGATCTTAAGAGGTTTTTCTGCCAAAAAAATTAGTTGGCAATTCCAAAAATTTAGTTTCATGTATCATGAACTCTTAAGTAAATATACAAAAAATTATAAAGAAATATTGAATGATATTTTAATATACCATATCTCTGCAGGTTGAGTTTTACATAGGGTTTCAAACAAGCTTGAGGATCTTTAAATTAGTAATTGGTTCCAGATACCAATAAAATGATACATGCTGGACAGTGTCTTCGTTTGTTCCGGAATGGTCCTCTCAGTGACCTCTGGGATTTGATTGTGGAAGCATTGAAACACTTTTGTATGTAATTTTTATTAGCTTTGACTAGTATGCAGGTATTTCACAGGTTTGACCATGACATAGGGTTACCATATAGATCTTATGGTAGAGGCGCCACCGTGCCGGGTAAAGAATGTAAAGCCTCGAAACCCGTTAAGGCCGGTGGTATTTCTTCTGATGAGCCCTAAATGGAAGGTTTTACTTGGAAATATTTTGCTAGATTTAAGGTGCTTTTGCTGGTAATTTTACATCGACTTACATTTATTGATGACAACTGTGCATGGATTTGGACTTTTCTATTTGGTTGATGGTTTGGGTATACTATTTGGTCCTATGTAGTTGGACGGATGTGTAAGATGAGAGCCTCGTTCAAGTGCACATTTGTCTCAATTGCTGGATTAGGACTACAGTTTTTTTTTTTTTTATGTTTTTTTTTTTTGGTTTTTTTTTTTTTTTCTGTTTTTTTTCCAAGTTATCAACTCTAAAACACAAAATGAATACATGTCGGATCTAGCGCTGGTGGAGGAATCATAAAAATTCCTCCCCGACGGACCTTAACCCTGGTCCAGGTTTTACCTGAAATTGATGATTATTTGGCGAATTTATAACTTATTTTAAAAGCGTTGCATAGGCAAATGTTCTATTTAGGGCAGGTTTTTTTTTTTTTTTTTTTTTTTTTTTTTTTTTTTTGTATGATTAGTTAGAGTAACCTTATTACTTGTGGACTTTTGGCTTGGCTATTGGAGATGTGTTGGATTTTTATATTGTTTGTCGTTTTGGCTGTATTTTATTTTGTATTTCATATTGAATAATATTGATAAGGATTATATTCGAAGGGGTCTGCCGAATATTAGTAAGTGTAATGGTCGTTGTTTTGTTTTTAAAGATAACTTAAAACCTCGAAAATATTTTAAAATCACTTTATATAATAAAAAATTTAAATTTTTATTAAATTGAAAGGTAAAATTTAAAAAAAAAAATATTATCTATTTAATAGAATGTAAAAATTGTCAATTACAATATGTGGGGGAAACAATTAACAATATATATGTGTTATATATTGATGTGTAGATATTTTAATATAATATCTCGCAGGTTGAGTTTCTAGGGGTTTCAAACAAGCTTGAGGATCTTTAATTCTTGAGCCTAGCTATGGGATGGGACACTCCGACCATTTCTTAGATTTAAATATTAATATTTCAAATAATAATAAATTAGTTTTTAAATTATATAATAAAACGGATGATTTTAATTTTGAAGTAATTAATTTTCCATATCTTGAAAGTAATATACATTCAAATATTACTTATTCGGCTTATTATTCCCAATTATTTAGGTATGCAAAAATATGCAGTAATTACGCAGATTTTAAAATTAGATGTAAAAAGCTGAGCGAAAAAATGATATTAAGAGGTTTTTCTGACAAAAAAATTAGTTGGCAATTCAAAAAATTTAGTTTCATGTATCATGAACTCTTAAGTAAATATACAAAAAATTATAAAGAAATACTGAATGATATTTTAATATAATATCTCGCAGGTTGAGTTTCTAGGGTTTCAAACAAGCTTGAGGATCTTTAAATTGGTAATTGGGTCCAGATACCAATAGAAGATACATCTGGAAGCGTCTTCGTTTATTCCGGAATGGTCTCTCAGTGACCTCTGGGAGTTGATTGTGGAAACATTGAAACACTTTTTGTATGTAATTTTTATTAGCTTCACTAGTTTGCAGGTATTTCACAGGTTTGACCTGACATAAGGTTACCATATAGATCTTATGGTAGAGGCGCCACCGTGCTGGGTAAAGAATGTAAAGCCTCGAAAACCGCTAAGGCCGGTGGTATTCTTCTGATGAGCCCTAAATGGAAGGTTTTACTTGGAAATATTTTGCTAGATTTAAGGTGCTTTTGCTGGTAATTTTACAACGACTTACATTTATTGATGACAACTGTGCATGGATTTGGACTTTTCTATTTGGTTGATGGTTTGGGTATACTGTTTGGTCCTAGGTAGTTGGATGGATGTGTAAGGTGAGAGCCTCGTTCAAGTGCACATTTGTCTCAATTGCTGGATTAGGACTACAGTTTTTTTTTTTTTTTTTTTTTTTTTTTTTTTTTTTTTTTTGCCAAGTAATTACCTCTTAAACATAATATGAATCCAGGTTGGATCTAGTGCTGGTGGAGGAATCATAAAAATTCCTCCCCGACGGACCTTAACCCTGGTCCAGGTTTTACCTGAAATTGATGATTATTTGGCGAATTTATCACTTTTTTTAAAAGGGTTGCATAAGCAAATGTTCTATTTAGGGTTTTTTTTTTTTTTTTTTTTTTTTTTTTTTTTTTTTTGTTTTGTTTGATTAGTTAGAGTAACCTTATTACTTGTGGACTGTTGGCTTGGCTTTTGGAGATGTTTTGGATTTTTCTATTGTTTGTCGTTTTGGCTGTATTTGATTTTGTATTTTATATTGAATAATATTGGTAAGGATTATATTCAAAGGGGTCTGCCGAATATTAGTAAGTGTAATGGTCTTTTTTTGATTTGTCAAGCTAACTTAATCTCTCGAAATTATGTTAAAAGCACTTTATATAATAAAAAGTTTAAATGTTTATTAACTGGACAGGTAAATTGTAAAACAAATAATATTATCTATTTACTAGAATGTAAAAATTGTCAATTACAATATGTGGGGGAAACAATTAACAATATATATGTGTTATATATTGATGTGTAGATATTTTAATATAATATCTCGCAGGTTGAGTTTCTAGGGGTTTCAAACAAGCTTGAGGATCTTTAATTCTTGAGCCTAGCTATGGGATGGGACACTCCGACCATTTCTTAGATTTAAATATTAATATTTCAAATAATAATAAATTAGTTTTTAAATTATATAATAAAACGGATGATTTTAATTTTGAAGTAATTAATTTTCCATATCTTGAAAGTAATATACATTCAAATATTACTTATTCGGCTTATTATTCCCAATTATTTAGGTATGCAAAAATATGCAGTAATTACGCAGATTTTAAAATTAGATGTAAAAAGCTGAGCGAAAAACTGATCTTAAGAGGTTTTTCTGCCAAAAAAATTAGTTAGCAATTCAAAAAATTTAGTTTCATGTATCATGAACTCTTAAGTAAATATACAACAAATTATAAAGAAATACTGAATGATATTTTAATATAATATCTCGCAGGTTGAGTTTCTAGGGGTTTCAAACAAGCTTGAGGATCTTTAAATTGGTAATTGGTTCCAGATACCAATAAAAGATACATCTGGAAGTGTCTTCGTTTTTTCTGGAAGGTTCTCTCAGTGACCTCTGGGAGTTGATTGTGGAAGCATTGAAACACTTTTTGTATGTAATTTTTATTAGATTGACTAGTATGCAGGTATTTCAAAGGTTTGACCTGACATAAGGTTACCATATAGATCTTATGGTAGAGGCGCCACCGTGCTGGGTAAAGAATGTAAAGCCTCGAAACCCGCTAAGGCCGGTGGTATTCTTCTGATGAGCCCTAAATGGAAGGTTTTACTTGGAAATATTTTGCTAGATTTAAGGTGCTTTTGCTGGTAATTTTACATCGACTTACATTTATTGATGACAACTTTGCATGGATTTGGACTTTTCTATTTGGTTGATGGTTTGGGTATACTGTTTGGTCCTATGTTGTTGGATGGTTGTGTAAGGTGAGAGCCTCGTTCAAGTGCACATTTGTCTCAATTGCTGGTTTAGGACTACAGTTTTTTGGTGTTTATTTTTTTTTTTTTTTTTTTTTTTTTTTTTTTTTGCCAAGTAATTACCTCTTAAACATAATATGAATCCAGGTTGGATCTAGTGCTGGTGGAGGAATCATCAAAAATTCCTCCCCGACGGACCTTAACCCTGGTCCAGGTTTTACCTGAAATTGATGATTATTTGGCGAATTTATCACTTATTTTAAAAGCGTTGCATAAGCAAATGTTCTATTTAGGGTAGGTTTTTTTTTTTTTTTTTTTTTTTTTTTTTTTTTTGTATGATTATTTAGATTAACCTTATTAATTGTGGACTGTTGGCTTGGCTATTGGTGATGTCTTGGATTTTTATATTGTTTGTGGTTTTGGCTGTATTTGATTTTGTATTTCATATTGAATAATATTGATAAGGATAATATTCAAAGGGGTTTGCCGAATATTAGTAGGTGTAATGGTCGTTGTTTTCTTTGCCACGATCACATAATCCCTCGAAATTTTGTTAAAAGCACTTTATATAATAAAAATTTTCAATTTTTATGAACTGGATGGGAAAATTGCAAAAAAAATAATATTATCTATTTAATAGAATGTAAAAATTTTCAATTACAGTATCTGGGGGAAACAATTAACAATATATATGTGTTATATATTGATGTGTAGATATTTTAATATAATATCTCGCAGGTTGAGTTTCTAGGGGTTTCAAACAAGCTTGAGGATCTTTAATTCTTGAGCCTAGCTATGGGATGGGACACTCCGACCATTTCTTAGATTTAAATATTAATATTTCAAATAACAATAAATTAGTTTTTAAATTATATAATAAAACGGATGATTTTAATTTTGAAGTAATTAATTTTCCATATCTTGAAAGTAATATACATTCAAATATTACTTATTCGGCTTATTATTCCCAATTATTTAGGTATGCAAAAATATGCAGTAATTACGCAGATTTTAAAAATAGATGTAAAACGCTGAGCGAAAAACTGATCTTAAGAGGTTTTTCTGCCAAAAAAATTAGTTGGCAATTCAAAAAATTTAGTTTCATGTATCATGAACTCTTAAGTAAATATACAAAAAATTATAAAGAAATACTGAATGATATTTTAATATAATATCTCGCAGGTTGAGTTTCTAGGGGTTTCAAACAAGCTTGAGGATCTTTAAATTGGTAATTGGTTCCAGATACCAATAAAAGATACATCTGGA